>NC_068442.1:54764342-54784749 GCF_023373465.1 Oncorhynchus keta
TATCATGTTCAACATAATGGGCGATGTCATGATATAATGTTTATATCATGTTCAACATAATGGGCGATGTCATGATATAATGTTTATATCATGTTCAACATAATGGGTTATGTCATGATATAATGTTTATATCATGTTCAACATAATGGGTTATGTCATGATATAATGTTTATATCATGTTCAACATAATGGGTTATGTCATGATATAATGTTTATATCATGTTCAACATAATGGGCGATGTCATGATATAATGTTTATCATGTTCAACATAATGGGTTATGTCATGATATAATGTTTATATCATGTTCAACATAATGGGCGATGTCATGATATAATGTTTATATCATGTTCAACATAATGGGTTATGTCATGATATAATGTTTATATCATATTCAACATAATGGGTTATGTCATGATATAATGTTTATATCATGTTCAACATAATGGGTTATGTCATGATATAATGTTTATATCATGTTCAACATAATGGGTTATGTCATGCTGCGTCAAAGATAGTATCAGTTTATATAATGTTCAACATAATGGGTTATGTCATGATATAATGTTTATATCATATTCAACATAATGGGTTATGCGTCATGGATATAATGTTTTATATCATGTTCCAACATAATGGGCTACGCTCAAGATATAACGTTATATCAGTGTTCAACATAATGGGTTGGCGGGTCATGATATAATGTTTATATCATGTTCAACATAATGGGTTGAGGCTTGTTACAGAACGTTTATATCATGCGTTCAACATAATGGGCGATGTCATGATATAATGTTTATATCATGTTCAACATAATGGGCGATGTCATGATATAATGTTCATATCATGTTCAACATAATGGGCGATGTCATGATATAATGTTTATATCATGTTCAACATAATGGGCGATGTCATGATATAATGTTCATATCATGTTCAACATAATGGGCGATGTCATGATATAATGTTTTTATCATGTTCAACATAATGGGTTATGTCATGATATAATGTTTATATCATGTTCAACATAATGGGTATGTCATGATATAATGTTTATATCATGTTCAACATAATGGGTTATGTCATGATATAATGTTTATATCATGTTCAACATAATGGGCGATGTCATGATATAATGTTTATCATGTTCAACATAATGGGTTATGTCATGATATAATGTTTATATCATGTTCAACATAATAATGTTTATCATGTCATGATATAATGTTTATATCATGTTCAACATAATGGGCGATGTCATGATATAATGTTTATATCATGTTCAACCTAATGGGTTATGTCATGATATAATGTTTATATCATGTTCAACATAATGGGTTATGTCATGATATAATGTTTATATCAAACCAATATAATGGGGTTATGTCATGATATAATGTTTATATCATGTTCAACATAATGGGCGATGTCATGATATAATGTTTATCATGTTCAACATAATGGGTTATGTCATGATATAATGTTTATATCATGTTCAACATAATGGGCGATGTCATGATATAATGTTTATATCATGTTCAACATAATGGGTTACGTGTCATGATATAATGTTTATATCATGTTCAACATAATGGGCGATGTCATGATATAATGTTTATATCATGTTCAACATAATGGGCGATGTCATGATATAATGTTCATATCATGTTCAACATAATGGGAAATGTCATGATATAATGTTTATATCATGTTCAACATAATGGGCGATGTCATGATATAATGTTCATATCATGTTCAACATAATAATGTCATGTTTAATGGCGTTCAACGATGTCATGATATAATGTTTATATCATGTTCATGTTCAACATAATGGGTTATGTCATGGTATAATGTTTATCATGTTCAACATAATGGATGTCATGAATTCATGATATAATGTTTATATCATGTTCAACATATAGGTTATGTTCATGATATATAATGTTTATATCATGTTCAACATAATGGGTTATGTCGTAGATATAATGTTTATCATGTTCAACATAATGGACGAATTCATGATATAATGTTTTATATCATGTTCAACATAATGGGTTATGTCATGGTATAATGTTTATCATGTTCAGCATAATGGGTTATGTCATGATATAATGTTTATCATGTTCAACGTAATGGGTTATGTCATGATATAATGTTTATATCATGTTCAGCATAATAGGCGATGTCATGATATAATGTTCATATCATGTTCAAACATAATGGGCGATGTCATGATATAATGTTTATCATGTTCAACATAATGGGTTATGTCATGATATAATGTTTATATCATGTTCAACATAATGGGTTATGTCATGGTATAATGTTTATCATGTTCAACATAATGGACGAATTCATGATATAATGTTTATATCATGTTCAGCATAATGGGTTATGTCATGATATAATGTTTATATCATGTTCAACATAATGGGCGATGTCATGATATAATGTTTATATCATGTTCAACATAATGGGCGATGTCATGATATAATGTTTATATCATGTTCAACATAATGGGCGATGTCATGATATAATGTTTATATCATGTTCAACGTAATGGGTTATGTCATGATATAATGTTTATATCATGTTCAACATAATGGGTTATGTCATGATATAATGTTTATATCATGTTCAACCTAATCGGGTTATGTCATGATATAATGTTTATATCATGTTCAACATAATGGGTTATGTCATGATGTAATGTTTATATCATGTTCAACATAATGGGTTATGTCATGATATAATGTTTATATCATGTTCAACATAATAAGGTATGTCATGATATAATGTTTATATCATGTTCAACATAATGGGTTATGTCATGATATAATGTTTATCATGTTCAACATAATGGGTTATGTCATGATATAATGTTTATATCATGTTCAACATAATGGGTTATGTCATGATATAATGTTTATATCATGTTCAACATAATGGGTTATGTCATGATATAATGTTTATATCATATTCAACATAATGGGTTATGTCATGATATAATGTTTATATCATGTTCAACATAATGGGTTATGTCATGATATAATGTTTATATCATATTCAACATAATGGGTTATGTCATGATATAATGTTTATATCATATTCAACATAATGGGTTATGTCATGATATAATGTTTATCATGTTCAACATAATGGGTTATGTCATGATATAATGTTTATATAATGTTCAACATAATGGGTTAGTTATGTCATGATATAATGTTTATCATGTTCAACATAATGGGGTATGTCACATTTGACACTGGTGATTGTCTCAAACAATTATGCCACATTTATGAACTCTTTATTAAGCTTGACATACAGTTATAGATGCTGTGTAACATATGTATGTGTAGTTAAGGAAGGCATAAGCTGAATGTAATTTAAAGCGGGACCCATAATTCACAGACCTTCTGCTCAGGGTAGCCTAGTGGTTAGAGCGTTGGATTAGTGATCGAAAGGTTGCAAGTTCAAATCCCCGAGCTGACAAGGTACAAATCTGTCATTCTGCCCCTGAACAAGGCAGTTAACCCACTGTTCCCAGGCCATCATTGAAGTAGTATTGCAAAGGTAAAATAAAATAAATCATAATTCAACCAAACCAAAGTTTATAAAGTTTATTTCTAACAGTTACATGTTGTGGAGTTACTTTTCGTCATTTCCATATTAATTCAACATTTACCAATCATATTTTTGACAACATCCATATATATATATATAAACCAAATACATAATATAGCCTAAGTGTCATATAATTTGTTATTGAGTGGATCCTAGTTCATCCCGTTGGACTGTGAAGAGACTTTGACCTGTAAATAATTTGACTGTAAACTTGGGCTGAATCCTGTGGACTTTGTTTACGAGCAGGAGATTAAAGTTACATCAGAGTGATCAGAGGGAGGAGTTTAGTTTAGGGCTCTGGTATCTTTAGAAGTTAATGTATAAATCATCAGTCTGTTTTTTTATATGTATATATATACTGAAGAATAATTTAAACACAATTGGGCCTGGGAGGGCAGGGGGCATACCCATGGGTGGGCCTGGGAGGCAGGGGCATACCCATGGGTGGGCCTGGGAGGGCAGGGGCATACCCATGGGTGGGCCTGGGGGGCAGGGGCATACCCATGGGTGGGCCCCTGGGAGGGCAGGGGGCATACCCATGGGTGGGCCTGGGAGGGCAGGGGCATACCCATGGGTGGGCCTGGGAGGGCAGGGCATAGGGCAAAGGCCAACTCACTTGGCAGCCAGACACACCCACTGGGGAGCCAGGCCCAGCCAATCAGAATGAGTTTTTCCCCATGAAAGGGCTTTATTACAGACAGAAATACTCCTCAGCACCTCGTCGGTGGACGTACTGCCAAAATCTCTAGAATAATGTTGGAGGCGGCTTAAGGTAGAGAAATTAACATTATAGTTTCTGGCAACAGCTCTGGTGGACATTCTTGCATTCAGCATGCCAATGGCACGCTTCTTCAAAACTTGAGACTTCTGTGGCATTGTGTTGTGTGACAAAACTGCACATTTAAAGTGTCCTTTTATTGTTCCCAGTACAAGGTGCACCTGTGTAATGATCATGCTGTTTAATCAGCTTCTTGATATGCCACACCTGTCAGGTGGATGGATTATCTTGGCAAAGGAGAAATGCTCACTAACAGGGATGTAAAGACATTTGTGCACCAAATTCGAGAGAAAAAAAAAAGCTTTTTGTGTATGAGCTTTTCAGCTCTTGAAACATGGGACCAGCACTCTACATTTGAAAACACAAATGCTTTTTGCATATATATTTCCCTTATTTAACCAGGTAGGCTAGTTGAGAACAAGTTCTCATGTGATCTGGCAAAGATAAAGAAAATTAGTGTGACAAAAACAACCACACAGAGTTACACATAAACAAACATACAGTCAATAACACAATATAAAAATATATGTAAATGTACGTAAATGTAGTAAGATTAGCAAGTAAGGCAATAAATAGGCTATTAGAGCTAAATAATTACAATTTAGCATTAATACTGGATTGAAATATATGTGCAAAAGAGCAAGAGGGTAAATAACAATATGGGGATGAGGTAGTTGGGTGGGCTACTTGACAGATGGGCTGTGTACAAGTAATGGGTAAGCTGCCTTCCAAAGTTAGAGGGAGATATAAGACTCCAGCTTCAGTGATTTTTGCAATTTTGACTCCAGTCATTGGCAGCAGAGAACTGGAAGGAAAAGAGGCGGCCCACTGAGGTGTTGGCTTTGGGGATGACCAGGGAAATATACCTTTAAAAATTGATATACCTTTTTAGATTGGTACATTTAAGGGGCTCCTGAGTGGCACAGTGGTCTAAGGCATCACTACAGACCTAGTTCGATTTCCAGGCTGAATCACAGTGGTGTAAGGAACTGCCTCTCAGTGCTAGAGACATCACTACAGACCCTGGTTTGATTTCCAGGCTCAATCACAGCGGTCTAAGGCACTGTATCTCAATGCTAAGGCATCACTACAGACCCTGGTTGCATTCCAGGCTGTATCAACGGCCGTGATTGGGAGTCCCATAGGGCGGCGCACAATTGGCCCAGCATCTGGGTCAGTGTTTAGCCGGTAAGGTGTCATTGTCAATAAGAATTTATTAACGGTCTTGCTCTAGTTAAATAAAGATTAAATTAAAAAACAAAAAAACAAAATGAATGAGGCTTGGAACTATTACAATAGCATGGCCTGGTATGGTGGATCTCTTTTGTATCCAGTGGATCTCTTATGGATCTCTTACCAATCTGTAAGGAGGAGATCCCTCCCCAGGCCTGAGTGAGTCCCGACTGTCCAGTCTCTTTTAGATCTGGTATGCAGGCGTGGTCTGACATGACCATCGATCTGCCCAGCCTTCAAGGGTAGACCACAGCTGCTCCTGGAGAGGGTACAGGGTGATCAGATGTTTAGATGACTGGTTACATTCAAGTATTCATTTGGAAAATAACCATTGTCCTCAGTGTGTGTGGATGGGCACCGTGTTACCTTGTGATGCCCCCCATGTTACCGTGTGATGCCCCTGTGTTACCTTATGATGCCCCAGCGTTACCTTGTGATGCCCCCTATGTTACCTTGTGATGCCCCTATGTTACCTTGTGATGCCCCCGTGTTACCTTGTGATGCCCCCGTGTTACCTTGTGATGCCCCCTATGTTACCTTGTGATGCCCCCTATGTTACCTTGTGATGCCCCCCGTGTTACCTTGTGATGCCCCCATGTTACCTTGTGATGCCCCCTATGTTACCTTGTGATGCCCCTATGTTACCTTGTGATGCCCCCGTGTTACCTGTGATGCCCCCTGTGTTACCTTGTGATGCCCCCTATGTTACCTTGTGATGCCCCCGTGTTACCTTGTGATGCCCCCTGTGTTACCTTGTGATGCCCCCGTGTTACCTTGTGATGCCCCCGTGTTACCTTGTGATGCCCCCTGTGTTACCTTGTGATGCCCCCCTGTGTTACCTTGTGATGCCCCCTGTGTTACCTTGTGATGCCCCCTGTGTTACCTTGTGATGCCCCTCTGTGTTACCTTGTGATGCCCCCTGTGTTACCTTGTGATTCTGTGTTACCTTGTGATGCCCCCTGTGTTACCTTGTGATGCCCCCCTGTGTTACCTTGTGATGCCTTGTGTTACCTTGTGATGCCCCTGTGTTACCTTGTGATGCCCCCTGTGTTACCTTGTGATGCCCCCTGTGTTACCTTGTGATGCCCCCTGTGTTACCTTGTGATGCCCCTATGTTACCTTGTGATGCCCCCCTGTGTTACCTTGCTTGAGTGCCCCCTGTGTTACCTTGGTACCCCTATATTCCAGCGATGCCCTCTGTGTTACCTTGTGATGCCCTCTGTGTTACCTTGTGATGCCTTGTGTTACCTTGTGATGCCCCCGTGTTACCTTGTGACCCCCTGTGTTACCTTGTGATGCCCCCTATGTTACCTTGTGATGCCCTCTGTGTTTACCTTGTGATGCCCCCTGTGTTACCTTGTGATGCCCTCTGTGTTACCTTGTGATGCCCCTCTATGTTACCTTGTGATGCCCCCTATGTTACCAGATGCCCCCTGTGTTACCTTGTGATGCCTTATGTTACCTTGTGATGCCTTGTGTTACCTTGTAGGATGCCCCCTGTGTTACCCTTGTGATGCCCCTATGTTACCTTGTGATGCCCTTGTGTTACCTGTGATGCCCCCTGTGTTACCTTGTGATGCCTTGTGTTACCTTGTGATGCCCCCGTGTTACCTTGTGATACCCCCTGTGTTACCTTGTGATGCCCCCCTGTATTTTACCTTGTGATGCCCCCCGTGTTACCTTGTGATGCCCTCTGTGTTACCTTGTGATGTCTTAGGTTAATTTTAGATGTCCCCAAGACCTTGTGATGGCCTTGTGATGCCTGCAGAAGACTAGTGGTGATGCCCCTGTGTTACCTTGTGATGTCCCCTGTGTTACCTGTGATGCCCCCTGTGTTACCCCAGGATGGCCTGTGTTACCTTGTGATGCCCTCAGGTTATATTGTGATGCCCCCTGTGTTGGCATTGTGGATGCCCTGTAAGTGACTCTTTGTGATGCCCCTGTGTTACCTTGTGATGCCCTCTGTGTTACCTTGTGATGCCTTAGCACGTGTAGATGCCTGTTACCTTGTGATGCCCCCCAGCGGCCTCTGTATGCCCCCTGTGTTACCTTGTGATGCCCTCCTGTGTTACCTTGTGATGCCCCCCTGTGTTACCTTTGTGATGCCCTCTGTGTTACCTTGTGATGCCTTGTGTTACCTTGTGATGGCCTGCAGTTACCTTGTGATGCCCCCTGTGTTACCTTGTGATGCCCCCTGTGTTACCTTGTGATGCCCCTATGTTACCTTGTAGTGCCCTCTGTGTTACCTTGTGATGCCCCCGTTAATTGCCTTGTTAGTGATGCCTTTGTGTTACCTTGTGATGCCCCGTGTTACCCAGCAGTGCCCCCCTGTGTTACCTTGTGATGCTCAGTTACCTTGTGATGCCCCCTGTGTTACCTTGTGATGCCCTTGTGTTACCTTGTGATGCCCTCTGTGTTACCTTGTGATGCCCCCTGTGTTACCTTGTGATGCCCCCTGTGTTACCTTGTGATGCCCCCCGTGTTACCTTGTGATGCCCCCTGTGTTACCTTGTGATGCCCCCTGTGTTACCTTGTGATGCCCCTTGTGTTACCTTGTGATGCCCCCTGTGTTACCTTGTGATGCCCCCGTGTTACCTTGTGATGCCCCCTGTGTTACCTTGTGATGCCCCCGTGTTACCTTGTGATGCCCCTGTGTTACCTTGTGATGCCCCCTGTGTTACCTTGTGATGCCCCCTGTGTTACCTTGTGATGCCCCCTGTGTTACCTTGTGATGCCCCTGTGTTACCTTGTGATGCCCCTGTGTTACCTTGTGATGCCCCCTGTGTTACCTTGTGATGCCCCCTGTGTTACCTTGTGATGCCCCCTGTGTTACCTTGTGATGCCCCCTGTGTTACCTTGTGATGCCCCCTGTGTTACCTTGATGCCTCTGTGCTACCTCAGATGCTCCACACCTTGTGATGCCTGCCTGTGTTACCTTGTGATGCCCCTGTAAGCACTCCAGATGCCTCCTGTAAGCCACCTCAGGATGTTCCTATATGTTCCAGATGCCCCTGTACACTGGCATGCCCCCACACTCCTTGTGATGCCCCATGTTACCCCAGGATGCCCCGTGGCATCTTGTGATGCCCTCAAAGGTCTTGTGATGCTCTTGTGTTACCTTGTGATGCCCCCTGTATACCGGTGATGCCCCCTGTGTTGTACCTTCAGATGCCCCATAAGCCACTCTTGTGATGCCTTCTTGTGTTACCTTGTGATGCCCCCATGTTGGCCTTTGTGATGCCCTCTGTGTTACCCTCCCAGATGCCCTCTATGTTACCTTGTGATGCCCTGTGTTACCTTGTGATGCCCCCTGTGTTACCTTGTGATGCCTTGTGTTACCTTCAGTGCCCCCCTGTGTTGCCTTGTGATGCCCATGTTACCTTGTGAGTGCCCCCAGTGTTACCTTGTAGTGCCCCTGTGTTACCTTGTGATGCCCCCTGTGTTTCCTTTGAGGATGTCAGCAGTGTTACCTTGTGATGCCCCCCGTGTTACCTTGGTGGATGTATATACCTAGGATGCTCCTACAGTGATTGAACCCCCTGTGTTACCTTGTGATGCCCCCAGTGTTACCTTGATGCCCCCGTGTTACCTTGTGATGCCCCCGTGTTACCTTGTGATGCCCCCCGTGTTACCTTGCCAGTGCCCCCGTGTTACCTTGTGTGCCCCCTGTGTTGCCTTTGTGATGCCCCAGTGTTACCTTGTGAGTGCCCTGGTACCTTGAGCGGTGCCCCCGTGTTACCTTTGTGATGCCCCCTGTGTTGCAACTTGTGATGCCTTGTGTTACCTTGATGCCTGTGTTACCTGTGATGCCCCTGTGTTGTGATGCCCCGTGTTACCTTGTGATGCCCCCTGTGTTACCTTGTGATGCCCCCTGTGTTACCTTGTGATGCCCTGTGTTACCTTGTGATGCCTTGTGTTACCTTGTGATGCCCCCCCAGTGTTACCTTTGTGGAGTGCCCCGTGTTGCCTTTGTGATGCCCCCTGTGTTACCTGTGATGCTTCGTGTTACCTTGTGATGCCCCCTGTGTTACCTTGTGATGCCCCCAGTGTTACTAAGTGATGCCCCCTGTGTTACCTTGTGATGCCCGTGTTACCTTGATGCCCCCTGTGTTACCTTGTAGATGCCCCCTGTTACCCCAGATGTCCCGTGTTACCTTGTGATGCCCCGTGTTACCTTCAGATGCCCCCTGTGTTACCTTGTGATGCCTTGTGTTACCTTGTGAGTGCCCCCGTGTTACCTTGTGATGCCCCCGTGTTACCTTCCGTGATGCCTTGTGTTACCTTGTGATGCCTTGTGTTACCTTGTGATGCCCCCGTGTTACCTTGTGATGCCCCCTGCGGTTACCTTGTGATGCCCCCGTGTTACCTTGTGATGCCCCCGTGTTACCTTGTGTGATGCCCCTTGTGTTACCTTGTGATGCCCCCCGTGTTACCTTGTGATGCCCTTGTGTTACCTTGTGATGTCCCTGTGTTACCTTTGTGATGCCCTCTGTGTTACATTGTGATGCCCCTTGTGTTACTCTTGTGATGCCCCTGTGTTACATTGTGATGCCCCCTTGTGTTACCTTGTGATGCCCCCTGTGTTACATTGTGATTCCTCAGTGTTACCTTGTGATGCCCCGTGTTACATTGTGATGCCTTGTGTTACATTGTGATGCCCCCTGTGTTACCTTGTGATGCCCCCCTTGTGTTACATTGTGATGCCCCTGTGTTACATTGTGATGCCCCCTGTGTTACCTTTGTGATGCCCCCTGTGTTACCTTGTGATGCCCCCTGTGTTACCCTGTGATGCCTTGTGTTACCTTGTGATGCCCCCGTGTTATCTTGTGATGCCCCCTTGTGTTACATTGTGATGCCCTGTGTTACATTGTGATGCCCCCTGTGTTACCTTGCGAGATGCCCTGTGTTACCTTGTGATGCCCCGTGTTACATTGTGATGCCCCCTGTGTTACATTGAGTGCCCCCTATGTTACCTTGTGATGCCCTGTGTTACCTTGTGTGCCCCCTTGTGTTACATTGTTATGCCCCCTGTGTTACATTGTGATGCCCCTATGTTACCTTGTGATGCCCCTGTGTTACCTTGTGATGCCTTATGTTACCTTGTGATGCCCCTGTGTTACCTTAGGATGCCCCCGTGTTACATTGTGATGCCCCCTGTGTTACCCTTGTGATGCCCCCTGTGTTACATTGTGATGCCCTGTGTTACCAGGATGCCACCTGTGTTACCTTGTGATGCCCCCATGTTACCTTGATGCCCTCTGTGTTACCTTGTGATGCCCCCTGTGTTACCTTAGACGGATGCCCTTGTGTTACCTTGTGATGCCTTGTGTTACCTTGTGATGCCCCCTGTGTTACCTTGTGATGCCCCCGTGTTACCTTGTGATGCCCCTATGTTACCTTGTGATGCCCCAGTGACTTGTGATGCCGGTTACCTGCAGTGCCCCTGTGTTACCTTGTGAGTGCCCCCGTGTTGCTTGTGCCCCTGGTGTTGCCTTGTGATGCCCCCGTGTTACACTTGTGGCCTTGTGTTACCTTGGTGCCCCCGTGTTACCTTTGTGATGCTCCTGTGTTACCTTGTGATGTCCCCGTGTTACCTGTGATGCCTTAGTGTTACCAGTGCCTCGCGGTGTTGCTCTTGTGATGCCCCCAGTGTTACCTTGTGGATACTATGCACTTGTGAGTGCTGGCAGTGTTGCCTCGTGAGTGTCCTGGTGTTACCTTGGTGTGCCAGTGTTACCTTGTGATGCCCCCCTGTGTTACCTTGTGATGCCTTGTGTTACCTTTGTGATGCCCCCAGTGTTACCTTGTGATGCCCCAGTGTTGCCTTGTGATGCCCCCGTGTTACCTTGTGATGCCTCCAGTGTTACTTAGATGCCTGTGTTACCTTGATGCCTTGTGTTACCTTGTGTGATGCCCCAGTGTTACCCTTGATGCCCCCTGTGTTACCTTGTGATGCCCCCTGTGTTACCTTGTGATGTGCCCCCGTGTTACCTTGTGAGTGCCCCTGTTACCTTGTGATGCCCCGTGTTACCTTGGGATGCCCCGGGTTACCTTATGCCCCCGTGTTACCTTGTGATGCCCTCTGTGTTACCTTGTGATGCCCCAGTGTTGCCTTGTGGTGCCCCTGTGTTGCCTTGTGTGCCCCCCGTGTTACCCAGTGATGCCCCCAGTGTTGCCTTGGTGCCCTGTGTTACCTTGTGATGCCCCTGTGTTACCTTGTGATGCCAGTGTTACAATGATGACCCTGTGTTACCTGTGATGCCCCCAGTGTTACCCAGGATGCCCCTGTGTTACCTTGTGATCTTGGTTGCCTTGTGATGCCCCCTGTTGCCTTGTGATGCCCCTATGTTACCTTGTGAGTGTCCCCCGTGTTACCTTGTGATGCCCCCCTGTGTTGTGATGCCCCCGATGTTACCTTGTAGATGCCTGTGTTACCCTCCTTGTGATGCCCCCTGTGTTACCTGTAGTGCCCCCCCGTGTTACCTTGTGATGCCTCAATGTTACCCCAGTGCCCCTATGTTGCCTTGTGATGCCCAGTGTTACTGTCAGAGTCCCCGTGTTACCTTGTGAGTGCCCCCCGTGTTACCTTGTGATGCCCCCTGTGTTACCTTGTGATGCCTTGTGTTACCTTTGTGATGCCCCCGTGTTACCTTGTAGATGCCTCTGTTATTCTTTGGTGATGCCCCGTGTTACCTTGTGTGCCCCTGTGTTACCTTGGAGTGCCTTCCCCCCTGTGTTACCTTGTGATGCCTTGTGTTACCTTGTGATGCCCCTCTGTGTTACCTTGTGATGCCCCCAGTGTTACCTTGTGATGCCCAGTTACCTTGTGATGCCTCTGTGTTACTTTGTGATGCCTGTGTTACCCAGTGCTTGTGTTACCTTGTATGCCCTGTGTTACCTTGTGATGCCCCCGTGTTACCTTGTGATGCCCCCCCGTGTTGCCTCAGGATGCCCCTGTGTTACCTTGTGATGCCCCCCAGTTACCTTGTGATGCCCCCGTGTTACCTTGTGATGCCCCCCTGTTACCTTGTGATGCCTCCCCTGTGTTACCTTGTGATGCCCCCTGTGTTACCTCCAGATGCCCCTTGTGTTACCTTCAGATGCCCCCGTGTTACCTTGTGATGCCCCTGGTGTTTACCTTGTGTTGCCTTATGCCTTGTGATGCCCCTGTGTTACCTTGTGATGCCCCAGTGTTACCTTGTGATGCCCCCCCGTGTTACCTTGTGATGCCCCCTGTGTTACCTTGTAGTGCCCTGTGTTCACCTTGATGCCCCCGTGTTACCTTGTGATGCCTGTGTTACCTTGTGAGTGCCCCCTGTGTTACCTTGTGATGCCCCCATTTTGCCTTGGTGCCCTGTGTTACCTTGTGATGCCCTCGTGTTACTCCTTGTGATGCCCCTGTGTTACCTTTGTGATGCCCCAGTGTTACCTTGTGATGCCCAGTGTTACCTTTTGTGATGCCCCCTATGTTACCTTGTGTGCCCTGTGTTACCTTGTGATGCCTTGTGCTTACCTTGTGATGCCCCCGTGTTACCTTGTGATGCCCCCCGTGTTACCTTGTGATGCCCCCTTTCGTGATTATGCCCCCTGTGTTACCTTGTGATGCCCCCGTGTTACCTTGTGATGCCCCCTGTGTTACCTTGTGATGCCCCCAGTGTTAATGGTAGTGTGCCCCCCGTGTTACCTTGTGATGCCCGTGTTACCTTGTGATGCCCCCCTGTGTTACCTTGTGATGCCCCTGCCTGTTACCTTGTGATGCCCCGTGTTGCAGCAGTGCCCCTGTGTTACTCTGTGATGCCCCCTGTGTTACCTTGTGATGCCCCTGTGTTACCTTGTGATGCCTTGTGTTACCTTGTGATGCCCCGTGTTACCTTGTGATGCCCCCGTGTTACCTTGTGATGCCCCCCGTGTTACCTTGTGATGCCCCTGTGTTACCACTGTGATGCCCCCTGTGTTACCTTGTGATGCCTTGTGTTACTCAGATGCCCCCGTGTTACCTTGTGATGCCTTGTGTTACATTGTGATGCCTTGTGTTACCTTGTGATGCCCCCTGTGTTACCTTGTGATGCCCTGTGTTACCTTGTGATGCCTGATTACCTTGTGATGCCCCCTGTGTTACCTTGTGATGCTCCCCCTGGTGTTACCTTGTGATGCCCCCTGTGTTACCTTGTGATGCCCCCAGTGTTACCTTGTGATGCCCCTTTGTGTTACCCTGTGATGCCCCCTGTGTTACCTTGTGATGCCCCAGTGTTACCTTGTGATGCCCCCTGTGTTACCTTGTGATGCCTTGTGTTACATTGTGATGCCTTGTGTTACCTTGTGATGCCCTCTGTGTTACCTTGTGATGCCCTCTGTGTTACCTTGTGATGCCTTGTGTTACCTTGTGATGCCCCCTGTGTTACCTTGTGTGCCCCCTGTGTTGCCTTGTGATGCCCCCTATGTTACCTTGTGATGCCCCCGTGTGTTACCTTGTGATGCCCCGTGTTACGTGATGCCCTCTGTGTTACCTTGTGAGTGCCTCTATGTTACCTTGTGATGCCCCCTGTGTTGCTTGTGAGTTCCCTGTGTTGTAGTGCCCCTCTGTTGCAGCAGTGCCCCTGTGTTACCTTGTGATGCCCCCTGTGTTGCCTTGTGATGCCCCTATGTTGCCCATGATGCCCCCCAGTGTTACCTTGTGATGCCCTGTGTTGCCTTGTGGTGCCCCCTGTGTTTGCCTTGTGGTGCCCCCGTGTTACCTTGTGATGCCCCTGTGTTGCCCAGTGATGCCCCTGTCTTGCCCTGTGATGCCCCCCGTGTTACTTGTGATGCCCCCTGTGTTACCTTGTGATGCCCCGTGTTGTTGTGATGCCCCCTGTGTTGTAGTAGTGCCTTGTGTTACCTTGTGATGCCCCCTGTGTTACCTTGTGATGCCTTGTGTTGCTTAGTGCCCCCTGTGTTACCTTGTGATGCCCCCTGTGTTACCTTGTGATGCCCCCTGTGTTACCTTGTGCCCCTTGTGTTACCTTGATGCCCCTGTGTTGTTGCAGTGCCCCCTGTGTTGTGTTGCCTTGAGCGTGTGCCTCTGTGTTACCTTGTGAGTGCCCTCAGTGTTACCTTGTGATGCCCCTGTTGTGTGATGCCCTGTGTTACCCCCGTTGAAGTGCCCCCTGTGTTACTTGAGTGCCCCCCTGTGTTGCAGCCAGTGCTTGTGATGCCCCCAGTGCCCCCTGTGTTACTGTGATGCCCTCTGTGTTACCTGTGATGCCCCCTGTGTTTGCCTTGAGTTCGTGTTACCTTGTGATGCCCCAGTGTTGTGTTCTGTGTGATGCCTTGTGTTGCCTTGATGCCTTGTGTTGCAGCGATGCCCCTGTGTTACCTTGTGATGCCCCCTATGTTGATGCAGTGCCCCCGTGTTACCTTGACGCCCCCGTGTTACTGTGATGCCCCTGTGTTACCTTGTGATGCCCGTGTTACCTTGTGATGCCCCCCGTGTTGTTACCTTGTGATGCCCCTGTGTTACCTTGTAGTGCCCTGTGTTACCTTGTGATGCCCCCCGTGTTACCTTGTGATGCCCCCGTGTTACCTTGTGATGCCCCCTATGTTACCTTGTGATGCCTTGTGTTACCTTGTGATGCCCCCTGTGTTACCTTGTGATGCCCCCGTGTTACCTTGTGATGCCCCCTGTGTTACCTTGTGATGCCCCCTGTGTTACCTTGTGATGCCTTGTGTTGCACCTCGTGATGCCCCCCGTGTTGCCTTGTGATGCTCCCTGTGTTTACCTTGTGATGCCCCCAAAGTGTTACTAATGATGCCCCAGTGTTACCTTGTGATGCCCCCTATGTTACCTTGTGATTAAGCTTGTGTTGTTACTCCTTGTGATGCCCCCTGTGTTTACCTTGTGATGCCCCCGAGTGTTATATGTGATGCCCCCTGTGTTACCTTGTGATGCCCCCTGTGTTACCTTGATCTGTAATGTTGCTGTGATGCCCCCGTTGCAGTTTCGTGTTTTGATGGGTGGATGCCCCGTGTTTACCTCAGATGTGCCTCTCGTGTTGCCCAGATAGCCCCCTGTGTTACCTGTGATGCCCCCCTGTGTTGCCAGTGCCCCCTGTGTTACCCCGTGTGATGCCCCTGTGTTACCTTAAGATTACCTTGTGATGCCTTGTGTTACCTTGTGATGCCCCTCTGTGTTATCTTGTGAGTGCCCCCGTGTTACCTTGTGCTCTCCCTTTGTGAAGCACCTTGTGATGCCCCCTGTGTTACCTTGTGAGTGTTACCTTGGGATGCCCCCTGTGTTACCTTGTGATGCCCCAGTGTTACCTTGTGTGCCCCCTGTGTTACCCTGTGATTGCCCCCCTGTGTTACCTTGTGATGCCCCCGTGTTACCTTGTGATGCCTAATGTTACCCTGTGATGCCCTATGTTACCCCAGTGTGTGATGCCCTCTGTGTTGCACCGGTGCCTCCGTGTTACCTTGTGATGCCCCTGTGTTACCTTGTGATGCCCCCTGTGTTACCTTGTGATGCCCCCGTGTTACCTTGTGATGCCCCCTGTGTTACCTTGTGATGCCCCCCGTGTTACCTTGTGATGCCCCCGTGTTACCTTGTGATGCCCCATTGTGTTACCTTAGTGATGCCCCCCCGTGTTACCTTGTGATGCCCCCTGTGTTACCTTGTGATGCCCCTGTGTTGCCTTGTGATGCCCCTCTGTTACCTGTGATGCCCCTATGTTACCTTGTGATGCCCCGTGTGTACCTTGTGATGCCCCCTGTGTTACCTTGTGATGCCCCCAGTGTTACCTTGTGATGCCCCTGTGTTACCTTGTGATGCCCCCTGTGTTACCTTGTGATGCCCCCGTGTTACCTTGTGATGCCCCCTGTGTTACCTTGTGATGCCCCTATGTTACCCTGTGATGCCCCCCGTGTTACCTTGTGATGCCCCCGTGTTACCTTGTGATGCCCCCCGTGTTACCTTGTGATGCCCCCTGTGTTACCTTGTGAGTGCCCCGTGTTACCTTGTGATGCCCCTGTGTTACCTTGTGATGCCCCTGTGTTACCTTGTGATGCCCCATGTTACCTTGTGATGCCCCCTGTGTTACCTTGTGATGCCTTGTGTTACCTTGTGATGCCTTGTGTTACCTTTGTGATGCCCTCTGTGTTACCTTGTGATGCCCCCGTGTTACCTTGTGATGCCCCTGTGTTACCTTGTGATGCCCCCTGTGTTACCTTGTGATGCCCCCGTGTTACCTTGTGATGCCCCTGTGTTACCTTGTGATGCCCCCCGTGTTACCTTGTGATGCCCCCGTGTTACCTTGTGATGCCCCCTGTGTTACCTTGTGATGCCCCCCGTGTTACCTTGTGATGCCCCCCGTGTTACCTTGTGATGCCCCTGTGTTACCTTGTGATGCCCCCTGTGTTACCTTGTGATGCCCCCTGTGTTACCTTGTGATGCCCCCTATGTTACCTTATTGGTCTTGGTCATTCTGTGTGGCGCCCCCGTGTTCTGTGCGGTGCCCTGTGTTGCCAGTGAGTGCCCCCCAGTGTTGCCTTGCGGTCTTGCAGTGTTGCAGCCAGTGATGCCCCCTGTGTTGCCAGTGAGTGCCCCCTGTGTTACCTTGTGATGCCCCTGTGTTGCCTTGTGATGCCCCTGTTACCTTGTGATGCCCCCGTGTGGCCTTGGTGCCCCCTGTGTTGCCTTGTGATGCCCCGTGTTACCTTGTGATGCCCCACCTGTGTTACCTTGATGCCCCCTGTTACCTTGTGATGCCCCAGTGTTACCTTGTGTGCCCCCTGTGTTACCTTGTGATGCCCCTATGTTTACCCTGTGATACCCCCCCGTGTTACCTTGTGATGCCCCGTGTTACCTTGTGATGCCCCCATGTTACCTTGTGATGCCCCCGTGTTACCTTGTAGTGCCCCCGTGTTGCAGTGCCCCCTGTTTTACCTTGTGATGTAGCAGAGATGAATGTGGTATATATCAGGGGTTTCAAACGTCTCTTCAAGGACCCCCAGACATTCCATGGATTTGACATATTCCAGAGCTAGAACATGTGATTGAACTAATAATCACGCCTCGATTAGATGAATCAGGTGAGCAAGGTCAGGGCTACAACTGAAATTATGAAGCTTCTGGGAGTCCCAGAGGAGAGGTTTGAAAACCACTGGTCTATGTTAGTATTGTGTGTGGATCTGTGCTCTGATTAGGGATGAACTCTCTCTGATGAGAGGTGTACCTGGTTAGATATCTCTCTGATGAGAGGTGTACCTGGTTAGATATCCCTCTGATGAGAGGTGTACCTGGTTAGATATCCCTCTGATGAGAGGTGTACCTGGTTAGATATCCTCTGATGAGAGGTGAACCTGGTTAGATATCTCTCTGATGAGAGGTGTACCTGGTTAGATATCCCTCTGAGAGGTGAACCTGGTTAGATATCTCTCTGATGAGAGGTGTACCTGGTTAGATATCTCTCTGATGAGAGGTGTACCTGGTTAGATATCCCTCTGAGAGGTGTACCTGGTTAGATATCCCTCTGATGAGAGCTGTACCTGGTTAGATATCTCTCTGATGAGAGGTGAACCTGGTTAGATATCTCTCTGATGAGAGGTGTACCTGGTTAGATATCCCTCTGATGATAGGTGTACCTGGTTAGATATCCCTCTGATGAGAGCTGTACCTGGTTAGATATCCCTCTGATGAGAGGTGTACCTGGTTAGATATCCCTCTGATGAGAGGTGTACCTGGTTAGATATCCCTCTGATGAGAGGTGTACCTGGTTAGATATCCCTCTGATGATAGGTGTACCTGGTTAGATATCCTCTGATGAGAGGTGTACCTGGTTAGATATCCTCTGATGATAGGTGTACCTGGTTAGATATCCTCTGATGAGAGCTGTACCTGATTAGATATCCCTCTGATGAGAGGTGTACCTGGTTAGATATCTCTCTGATGAGAGGTGTACCTGGTTAGATATCCCTCTGATGATAGGTGTACCTGATTAGATATCCCTCTGAGAGGTGTACCTGGTTAGATATCCCTCTGATGAGAGGTGTACCTGGTTAGATATCCCTCTGATGAGAGGTGTACCTGGTTAGATATCCCTCTGATGAGAGGTGTACCTGGTTAGATATCTCTCTGATGAGAGGTGTACCTGGTTAGATATCCCTCTGATGAGAGGTGTACCTGGTTAGATATCCCTCTGATGAGAGGTGTACCTGGTTAGATATCCTCTGAGAGGTGTACCTGGTTAGATATCCCTCTGATGAGAGGTGTACCTGGTTAGATATCCCTCTGAGAGGTGTACCTGGTTAGATATCCCTCTGAGAGGTGTACCTGGTTAGATATCCCTCTGATGAGAGGTGAACCTGGTTAGATATCTCTCTGATGAGAGGTGTACCTGGTTAGATATCCCTCTGATGATAGGTGTACCTGGTTAGATATCCCTCTGATGAGAGCTGTACCTGGTTAGATATCCCTCTGATGAGAGGTGTACCTGGTTAGATATCCCTCTGATGAGAGGTGTACCTGGTTAGATATCCCTCTGATGAGAGGTGTACCTGGTTAGATATCCCTCTGATGAGAGGTGTACCTGGTTAGATATCCCTCTGATGAGAGCTGTACCTGGTTAGATATCCCTCTGATGAGAGGTGAACCTGGTTAGATATCCCTCTGATGATAGGTGTACCTGGTTAGATATCTCTCTGATGAGAGGTGTACCTGGTTAGATATCCTCTGATGATAGGTGTACCTGATTAGATATCCTCTTGAGAGGTGTACCTGGTTAGATATCTCTCTGATGAGACCTGGTTAGATATCCTCTCTGGTTAGATATCCTCTGATGATAGGTACCTGGTTAGATATCCTCTGGATGAGAGGTACCTGGTTAGATATCCTCTGATGAGAGGTGTACCTGGTTAGATATCCTCTGATGAGAGGTGTACCTGGTTAGATATCCCTCTGATGAGAGCTGTACTGGTTAGATATCCTCTGATGAGAGGTGTACTCTGGTTAGATATCCTCTGATGAGAGGTACCTGGTTAGATATCCTCTGAGAGGTACCTGGTTAGATATCCCTCTGAGAGGTGTACCTAGTTAGATATCCTCTGATGAGAGGTGAACCTGGTTAGATATCCCTCTGATGAGAGGTACCTGGTTAGATATCCCCTGATGATAGGTGTACTCTGGTTAGATATCCTCTGATAGGCTGTACCTGGTTGATATCTCTCTGATGAGAGGTGTACCTGGTTAGATATCCTCTGATGAGAGGTGTACCTGGTTAGATCCTCTGATGATAGTGTACCTGGTTAGATATCCCTCTGATGAGAGCTGTACCTGATTAGATATCCTCTGATGAGAGGTGTACCTGGTTAGATATCTCTCTGATGAGAGGTGTACCTGGTTAGATATCCTCTGATGATAGGTGTACCTGGTTAGATATCCCTCTGAGAGGTGTACCTGGTTAGATATCTCTCTGATGATAGGTACCTGGTTAGATATCCTCTGATGAGAGGTGTACCTGATTAGATATCCTCTGATGAGAGGTGTACCTGGTTAGATATCCTCTGATGAGAGGTGTACCTGGTTAGGATATCCCTCTGATGAGAGGTGTACCTGGTTAGATATCTCTTGATGAGTAAGGTGTACCTGAGTTAGATATCCCTCTGATGAGAGGTGTACCTGGTTAGATATCCCTCTGATGAGAGGTGAACCTGGTTAGATATCCCTCTGATGAGAGGTGTACCTGGTTAGATATCTCTCTGATGAGAGGTGTACCTGGTTAGATATCCCTCTGAT
>NC_068442.1:54784849-54792788 GCF_023373465.1 Oncorhynchus keta
TTTGTTCTTAACTGACTTGCCTAGTTAAATAAAGGTTAAATAAAAAAAATACTGTTTTAGTATTGCAAAGGTAAAATAAAATAAATCATAATTCAACCAAACCAAAGTTTATAAAGTTTATTTCTAACAGTTACATGTTGTGGAGTTACTTTTCGTCATTTCCATATTAATTCAACATTTACCAATCATATTTTTGACAACATCCATATATATATATATAAACCAAATACATAATATAGCCTAAGTGTCATATAATTTGTTATTGAGTGGATCCTAGTTCATCCCGTTGGACTGTGAAGAGACTTTGACCTGTAAATAATTTGACTGTAAACTTGGGCTGAATCCTGTGGACTTTGTTTACGAGCAGGAGATTAAAGTTACATCAGAGTGATCAGAGGGAGGGAGTTTAGTTTAGGGCTCTGGTATCTTTAGAAGTTAATGTGTAAATCATCAGTCTGTTTTTTTATATGTATATATATACTGAAGAATAATTTAAACACAATTGGGCCTGGGAGGGCAGGGGCATACCCATGGGTGGGCCTGGGAGGGCAGGGGCATACCCATGGGTGGGCCTGGGAGGGCAGGGCCATACCCATGGGTGGGCCTGGGAGGGCAGGGGCATACCCATGGGTGGGCCTGGGAGGGCAGGGGCATACCCATGGGTGGGCCTGGGAGGGCAGGGCCATACCCATGGGTGGGCCTGGGAGGGCAGGGGCATACCCATGGGTGGGCCTGGGAGGGCAGGGGCATACCCATGGGTGGGCCTGGGAGGGCAGGGGCATACCCATGGGTGGGCCTGGGAGGGCAGGGCCATACCCATGGGTGGGCCTGGGAGGGCAGGGGCATACCCATGGGTGGGCCTGGGAGGGCAGGGGCATACCCATGGGTGGGCCTGGGAGGGCAGGGGCATACCCATGGGTGGGCCTGGGAGGGCAGGGCCATACCCATGGGTGGGCCTGGGAGGGCAGGGGCCATACCCATGGGTGGGCCTGGGAGGGCAGGGCCATACCCATGGGTGGGCCTGGGAGGGCAGGGCATACCCATGGGTGGGCCTGGGAGGGCAGGGCCATACCCATGGGTGGGCCTGGGAGGGCAGGGCCATACCCATGGGTGGGCCTGGGAGGGCAGGGCCATACCCATGGGTGGGCCTGGGAGGGCAGGGGCATAGGGCAAAGGCCAGGATCCCACTTGGCAGCCAGACACACCCACTGGGGAGCCAGGCCCAGCCAATCAGAATGAGTTTTTCCCATGAAAGGGCTTCTTTATTACAGACAGAAATACTCCCCAGACACCTCGTCGGTGGGACGTACTGCCAAAATCTCTAGAATAATGTTGGAGGCGGCTTAAGGTAGAGAAATTAACATTATAGTTTCTGGCAACAGCTCTGGTGGACATTCTGCATTCAGCATGCCAATGGCACGCTTCTTCAAAAACTTGAGAGACTTCTGTGGCATTGTGTTGTGTGACAAAAACTGCACATTTAAAGTGTCCTTTTATTGTTCCCAGCACAAGGTGCACCTGTGTAATGATCATGCTGTTTAATCAGCTTCCTGATATGCCACACCTGTCAGGTGGATGGATTATCTTGACAGAGGAGAAATGCTCTACTAACAGGGATGTAAAGACATTTTGTGCACCAAATTCGAGAGAAAAAGCTTTTGTGTGTACACTCTGGGATTTTTTTCAGCTCATGAAACATGGGACCAGCACTTACATTTGAAAACACAAATGCTTTTTACATATATATTTTTTATTTTTTATTTCACCTTTATTTAACCAGGTAGGCTAGTTGAGGACAAGTTCTCATGTGATCTGCCAAGATAAAGAAAATTAGTGCGACAAAACAACCACAGAGTTACACGTAAACAAACATACAGCCAATAACAATAATAATCGAAAATATATGTACGGTGTGTCGCAAATGTAGTAAGATTAGCTATGCAAGGCAATAAATAGGCTATTAGAGGCAAAATAATTACAATTTAGCATTAATACTGGATTGATATATGTGCAAAAGAGCAAGAGGGTAAATAACAATATGGGGATGAGGTAGTTGGGAGGGCTATTTACAGATGGGCTGTACAAGAAGTAATGGGTAAGCTGCTTAAAGTTAGAGAGGGAGATATAAGACTCCAGCTTCAGTGATTTTTGCAATTTTGACTCCAGTCATTGGCAGCAGAGAACTAGAAGGAAAGGCGGCCCACTGAGGTGTTGGCTTTGGGGATGACCAGGGAAATATACCTTTAAAAAATGGCTATACCTTTTTAGATTAGTACATTTAAGGGGCTCCCGAGTGGCACAGTGGTCTGGTTGGCATCACTACAGACCCTGGTTCGATTTCCAGGCTGAATCACAGTGGTGTAAGGAATCCGCCTCTCAGTGCTAGAGACATCACTACAGACCCTGGTTTTGATTTCCAGGCTCAATCACAGCGGTCTAAGGCACTGTATCTCAATGCTAAAGGCATCACTACAGACCCTGGTTGCATTCCAGGCTGTATCACAACCGACGTGATTGGGAGTCCCATAGGGCGGCGCACAGTGGCCCAGCATCTGGGTCAGTGTTTGGCCGGGTAGGTGTCATTGTCAATAAGAATTTATTAACGGTCTTGCCTAGTTAAATAAAGATTCAATTTTAAAAGATACAAAAATCGACATAAGGCTTGAAACTATTACAATAGCATGGCCTGGTATGGCTATTGGATCTCTTTTGTATCCAGTGGATCTCTTATGGATCTCTTACCAATCTGTAAGGAGGAGATCCCTCCCCAGGCCTGAGTGAAGTCCCGACTGTCAATCTCTTTTAGATCTGGTATGCAGGGCGTGGTCTGACATGACCATGTCGATCTGTAACCTTCAGGGTAGACCACAGCTGCTCCTGGAGAGGTACAGGGTGATCAGATGTTCAGATGACTGGTTACATTCAAGCATTCATTTGGAAAATAAACCATTGTCCCTCAGTGTGGGTGGATGGGCACCCGTGTTACCTTGTGATGCCCCCCCGTGTTACCTTGTGATGCCCCCCGTGTTACCTGTGATGCCCCGTGTTGCCTTGTGATGCCCCCTGTGTTACCTTGTGATGCCTTGTGTTACCTTGTGATGCCCCCTGTGTTACCTTGTGATGCCTTGTGTTACCTTGTGATGCCTCCCTGTGTTACCTTGTGATGCCCCGTGTTACCTTGTGATGCCCCCGTGTTACCTTGTGAAGCCCCGTTACCTTGTGATGCCCTGTGTTACCTTGTGATGCCTTGTGTTACCTTGTGATGCCCCCCGTAGTTACCTTGTGATGCCCCCGCTACACTTGTGTTACCTATGTTGCCTTGTGATGCCTCCTGTGTTACCTTGTGATGCCTTGTGTTACCTTGTGATGCCCCCGTGTTACCTTGTGATGCCCCGTGTTACCTTGTGATGCCCCTGTGTTACCTTGTGATGCCCCCCGTGTTACCTGTGATGCCCCCTTGTGTTACCTTGTGATGCCCCCCTGTGTTACCTTGTGATGCCCCCTGTGTTACCTTGTGATGCCCCTGTGTTACCTTGTGATGCCCCCTGTGTTACCTTGTGATGCCCCCTGTGTTACCTTGTGATGCCCCCTGTAGCATTACCTTGTGCTGCCCCGTGTTACCTTGTGATGCCCCCGTGTTACCTTGTGATGCCTTGTGTTACCTTGTGATGCCCCCGCGTTACCTTGTGTTACCTTATGTTACCTTGTGATGCCCCCTGTGTTACCTTGTGATGCCTTGTGTTACCTTGTGATGCCCCCCTGTGTTACCTTGTGATGCCCCCCGTGTTACCTTGTGATGCCTTGTGTTACCTTGTGATGCCTTGTGTTACCTTGTGATGCCCCCCTGTGTTACCTTGTGATGCCCCCGTGTTACCTTGTGATGCCCTGTGTTACCTTGTGATGCCCCCGTGTTACCTTGTGATGCCCCTGTGTTACCTTGTGATGCCCCCCGTGTTACCTTGTGATGCCCCCGTGTTACCTTGTGATGCCTTGTGTTACCTTGTGATGCCTTGTGTTACCTTGTGATGCTCCCTGTGTTACCTTGTGATGCCTTTTGTGTTACCTTGTGATGCCCCCGTGTTACCTTGTGATGCCCTCTGTGTTACCTTTGTGATGCCCCCTGTGTTACCTTGTGATGCCCCCGTGTTACCCCATGAAGCCCCGTGTTACCTTGTGATGCCCCCTGTGTTACCTTGTGATGCCTTGTGTTACTTTGGTGATGCCCCCGTGTTACCTTGTGGAGCCCCCGTGTTACCTTGTGATGCCCCCCTGTGTTACCTTGTGATGCCCCCTGTGTTACCTTTGTGATGCCCCCTGTGTTACCTTAGTATTATGCCCCCGTGTTACCTTGTGGAGCCCCCCGTGTTACCTTGTGATGCCTTGTGTTACCTTGTGATGCCCCCTGTGTTACCTTGTGATGCCCCCGTGCTTACCTTGTGATGCCCTGTGTTACCTTGTGATGCTCCCCCGTGTTACCTTGTGATGCCCCCCCTGTGTTACCTTGTGATGCCCCCCGTGTTACCTTGCTTGGGTAGGATGCCCCCGTGTTACCTTGTGATGCCTTGTGTTACCTTGTGATGCCTTGTGTTACCTTGTGATGCCCTCCGTGTTACCTTGTGATGCCCCCCGTGTTACCTTGTGATGCCCCCGTGTTACTACCTTGTGATGCCCCCGTGTTACCTTGTGATGCCCCCCCCGTGTTACTCTTGTGAAGCCCCCGTGTTACCTTGTGATGCCCCCCTGTGTTACCTTGTGATGCCTTGTGTTACCTTGTGATGCCCCCGTGTTACCTTGTGATGCCCCGCTTACCTTGTGTTACCCTTATGTTACCTTGTGATGCCCCCTGTGTTACCTTGTGATGCCTTGTGTTACCTTGTGATGCCCCCCGTGGCTACCTTGTGATGCCCCCGTGTTACCTTGTGATGCCCCCTGTGTTACCTTGTGATGCCCCCCGTGTTACCTTTGTGATGCCCCCTGTGTTACCTTGTGATGCCCCCTGTGTTACCTTGTGATGCCCCTGTGTTACCTTGTGATGCCCCTGTGTTACCTGTGATGCCCCCTGTGTTACCTTGTGATGCCCCCGTGTTACCTCCTTGTGATGCCCCGTGTTACCTTGTGATGCCCCCGTGTTACCTTGTGGATGCCTTTGTGTTACCTGTGATGCCCCCCATGTTACCTTGTGATGCCCCCCGCGTTACCTTGTGTTACCTTATGTTACCTTGTGATGCCCCCTGTGTTACCTTGTGATGCCTTGTGTTACCTTGTGATGCCCCCCGTGTTACCTTGTGATGCCTTGTGTTACCTTGTGATGCCTTGTGTTACCTTGTGATGCCCCCCTGTGTTACCTTGTGATGCCCCGTGTTACCTTGTGATGCCTTGTGTTACCTTGTGATGCCTTGTGTTACCTTGTGATGCTCCCTGTGTTACCTTGTGATGCCTTGTGTTACCTTGTGATGCTCCCCGTGTTACCTTGTGATGCCCCTGTGTTACCTTGTGATGCCCCCGTGTTACTACCTTGTGATGCCCCCTGCAGCTACCTTGTGAAGCCCCCCGTGTTACCTTGTGATGCCCCTGTGTTACCTTGTGATGCCTTGTGTTACCTTGTGATGCCCCCGTGTTACCTTGTGGAGCCCCTGCATACTCTCAGTGATGCCCCCCCTGTGTTACCTTGTGATGCCCCCTGTGTTACCTTGTGATGCCCCCCGTGTTACCTTGTGATGCCCTGTGTTACCTTGTGATGCCCCCCCGTGTTACCTTGTGATGCCCCCTGTGTTACCTTGTGATGCCCCCCGTGTTACCTTGTGATGCCCCCGTGTTACCTTGTGATGCCTTGTGTTACCTTGTGATGCCTTGTGTTACCTTGTGATGCCCTCCGTGTTACCTTGTGATGCTCCCCTGTTACCCTTGGGTGGGATGCTCCCCCGTGTTACCTTGTGATGCCCCCGTGTTACCTTGTGATGCCCCCTGTGTTACCTTGTGATGCCCCCCTGTGTTACCTTGTGATGCCCCCCGTGTTACCTTGTGATGCCCCCGTGTTACCTTGTGATGCCCCCGTGTTACCTTGTGATGCCCCAGTGTTACATTGTGATGCCCCCGTGTTACCTTGTGATGCCCCCCCGTGTTACCTTGTGATGCCCCCCCGTGTTACCTTGTGATGCCCCCTGTGTTACCTTGTGATGCCTTGTGTTACCCTGTGATGTAGCAGAGATGAATGTGGTATATATCAGGGGTTTTCAAACGTCTCTTCAAGGACCCCCAGACATTCCATGGATTTGACATATTCCAGAGCTAGAACATGTGATTGAACTAATAATCACGCCCTCGATTAGATGAATCAGGTGAGCTAGGTCAGGGCTACAACGAAATTATGAAACTTCTGGGAGTCCCAGAGGAGAGGTTTGAAAACCACGGGTCTATGTTAGTATTGTGTGTGGATCTGTGCTCTGATTAGGGGATGAACTCTCTCTGATGAGAGGTGAACCTGGTTAGATATCCCTCTGAGAGGTGTACCTGGTTAGATATCCCTCTGATGAGAGGTGTACCTGGTTAGATATCCCTCTGAGAGGTGTAC
Source organism: Oncorhynchus keta (assembly GCF_023373465.1). Taxonomy (NCBI): domain Eukaryota; kingdom Metazoa; phylum Chordata; class Actinopteri; order Salmoniformes; family Salmonidae; genus Oncorhynchus; species Oncorhynchus keta. The sequence goes on from NC_068442.1 coordinate 54,791,421, forward strand.
CTGGTTAGATATCCCTCTGATGAGAGGTGTACCTGGTTAGATATCCCTCTGATGAGAGGTGTACCTGGTTAGATATCTCTCTGATGAGAGGTGTACCTGGTTAGATATCTCTCTGATGAGAGGTGTACCTGGTTAGATATCCCTCTGATGAGAGGTGTACCTGGTTAGATATCTCTCTGATGAGAGGTGAACCTGGTTAGATATCCCTCTGATGAGAGGTGTACCTGGTTAGATATCTCTCTGATGAGAGGTGAACCTGGTTAGATATCTCTCTGATGAGAGGTGTACCTGGTTAGATATCTCTCTGATGAGAGGTGTACCTGGTTAGATATCCCTCTGAGAGGTGTACCTGGTTAGATATCCCTCTGATGAGAGGTGTACCTGGTTAGATATCTCTCTGATGAGAGGTGAACCTGGTTAGATATCTCTCTGATGAGAGGTGTACCTGGTTAGATATCTCTCTGATGAGAGGTGAACCTGGTTAGATATCTCTCTGATGAGAGGTGTACCTGGTTAGATATCTCTCTGATGAGAGGTGTACCTGGTTAGATATCTCTCTGATGAGAGGTGAATCTGGTTAGATATCCCTCTGATGAGAGGTGTACCTGATTAGATATCCCTCTGAGAGGTGTACCTGGTTAGATATCTCTCTGATGAGAGGTGTACCTGGTTAGATATCTCTGATGAGAGGTGTACCTGGTTAGATATCCCTCTGATGATAGGTGTACCTGGTTAGATATCTCTCTGATGATAGGTGTACCTGGTTAGATATCCCTCTGATGAGAGGTGTACCTGGTTAGATATCCCTCTGATGAGAGGTGAACCTGGTTAGATATCCCTCTGATGAGAGGTGAACCTGGTTAGATATCCCTCTGATGAGAGGTGTACCTGGTTAGATATCCCTCTGATGAGAGGTGTACCTGGTTAGATATCCCTCTGATGAGAGGTGTACCTGGTTAGATATCCCTCTGATGAGAGCTGTACCTGGTTAGATATCCCTCTGATGAGAGGTGAACCTGGTTAGATATCCCTCTGATGATAGGTGTACCTGGTTAGGTCAGCACCTCAGCAGTAAATGTCAGTTGGCTTTTCATAGCCGTTCATTCAGAGTTAGATTCAGCAAGTGCGGTAAAGAGAGAGAGTTGAAAACAGCAGGTCTGGGACAGGTAGCACGTCCGGTGAACAGGTCAGTGTTCCATAGCCGCAGGCAGAACAGTTGACACTGGAGTAGCAGCACGGCCAGGTGGACTGGGGACAACAAGGAGTCATCAGGCCAGGTAGTCCTGAGGCATGGTCCTAGGGCTCAGGTCCTCCGAGAGAAGAGAGAAAGAAGGAAAGAGAGAGAGAGAGTTAGAGAGAGCATACTTA
>NC_068442.1:54792888-54814284 GCF_023373465.1 Oncorhynchus keta
CACCCTGTATATAGCCTCCACATTGACTCTGTACCGGTATCCCCTGTATATAGCCTCCACATTGACTCTGTACCGGTATCCCCTGTATATAGCCTCCACATTGACTCTGTACCGGTACCCCCTGTATATAGCCTCCACATTGACTCTGTACCGTAACACCCTGTATATAGCCTCCACATTGACTCTGTACCGGTATACCCTGTATATAGCCTCCACATTGACTCTGTACTGGTATCCCCTGTATATAGCCTCCACATTGACTCTGTACCGGTACTCCCTGTATATAGCGCTCCACATTGACTCTGTACCGGTACCCACTGTATATAGTCTCCACATTGACTCTGTACCGGTACCCCTGTATATAGCCTCCACATTGACTCTGTACCGGTACCTCCTGTATATAGCCTCCACATTGACTCTGTACCGGTACCCCTGTATATAGCCTCCACATTGACTCTGTACCGGTATCCCCTGTATATAGCCTCCACATTGACTCTGTACCGGGCAATACCCCTGTATATAGCCACCACATTGACTCTGTACTGGTATCCCTGTATATAGCCTCCACATTGACTTTGTACCGGTAACACCCTGTATATAGCCTCCACATAGACTCTGTACCGTACCACTGTATATAGTCTCCACATTGACTCTGTACCGGTACCCTGTATATAGCCTCCACATTGACTTTGTACCGTAACACCCTGTATATAGCCTCCACATTGACTCCTGTACCGGTACCCCCTGTATATAGCCTCCACATTGACTCTGTACCGGGTACTCCCTGTTTATAGCCTCCACATTGACTCTTTGTACCGTAATCCCCTGTATATAGCCTCCACATTGACTCTGTACCGTACCCCTGTATATAGCCTCCACATTGACTCTGTACCGGTATCCCCTGTATAGCCACCACATTGACTCTGTACCGGTATCCCTGTATATAGCCTCCACATTGACTCTGTACCGGTAACCTCCCTGTATATAGCCTCCACATTGACTCTGTACCGGGGTATCCCTGTATATAGCCTTCACATTGACTCTGTACCGTATCCCTGTATAGCCTCCACATTGACTTCTGTACCGTACCCTCGTATATATCCTCCACATTGACTCTGTACGGGTACCCCTGTATATAGCCTCCACATTGACTCTGTACCGGTACCTGTATATAGCCTCCACATTGACTCTGTACCGTACCCTGTATATAGCCTCCACATTGACTCTGTACTGGTACCCCTGTATATCCTCCACATTGACTCTGTACTTGGCAACCCCTGTATATAGCCTCCACATTGACTCTGTATGTAACACCCTGTATATAGCCTCCACATTGACTCTGTATGTAACACCCTGTATATAGCCTCCACATTGACTCTGTACCGGTATCCCTGTATATAGCCTCCACATTGACTCTGTACCGTACCCCTGTATATAGCCTCCACATTGACTCTGTATGTAACACCTTGTATATATCCTCCACATTGACTTCTGTACCGTAACACCCTGTATATAGCCTCCACATTGACTCTGTACCGTAACACCCTGTATATAGCCTTCCACATTGACTCTGTATGTAACACCTGTATATAGCCTCCACATTGACCCTGTACCGTAACACCCTGTATATAGCCTCCACGTTGACTCTGTACCGTAACACCCTGTATATAGTCTCCACATTGACTCTGTACCGGTACCCCTGTATATAGCCTCCACATTGACTCTGTACCGGTACCCTGTATATAGCCTCCACATTGACTCTGTACCGTAACAACACCCTGTATAGCTTCCACATTACTGTTCCTGTATGTAACACTGCATATAGCCTCCACATTGACTCTGTACCGTAACCCCTGTATCCTCCACATTGACTCTGTACCGGTACCCCTGTATATAGCCTCCACATTGACTCTGTACCGTAACACCCTGTATATAGCCTCCACATTGACTCTGTATGTAACACCCTGTATATAGCCTCCACATTGACTCTGTACCGTAACCCTGTATATAGCCTCCACATTGACTCTGTACTGTATCCCTGTATATAGCCTCCACATTGACTCTGCACCGTAACACCTGTATATAGCTTCCACATTGTTCTCTGTATGTAACACCTTGTATATAGCCTCCACGTTGACTCTGTACCGTAACACCCTGTATATAGTCTCCACATTGACTCTGTACCGGTACCCCTGTATATAGCCTCCACATTGACTCTGTACCGGTACCCTGTATATAGCCTCCACATTGACTCTGTACCGTACACCCTGTATATAGCCTCCACATTGACTCTGTACCGGTATCCCCTGTATATAGCCTCCACATTGACTCTGTACCGGTATCCCTGTATATAGCCTCCACATTGACTCTGTACCGTAACACCCTGTATATAGCCTCCACATTGACTCTATACCGGTAACCCCTGTATATAGCTCCACATTGACTCTCCTGTACCGTACCCCCTGTATATAGCTCCACATTGACTCTGTACCGGTACCCCTGTATATAGCCTCCACATTGACTCTGTACCCCCTGCATATAGCCTCCACATTGACTCTGTACTGGTATCCCCTGTATATAGCCTCCACATTGACTCTGTACCGTACCACCTGTATATAGCCTCCATATTGACTCTGTACCGGTACCCCTGTATATAGCCTCCACATTGACTCTGTACCGTAACACCCTGTATATAGCCTCCACATTGACTCTGTACCGGTATCCCCTGTATATAGCCTCCACATTGACTCTGTACCGGTACCCCTGTATATAGCCTCCACATTGACTCTGTACCGGTACACCCTGTATATAGCCTCCACATTGACTCTGTACCGGTATCCCCTGTATATAGCCTCCACATTGACTCTGTACCAGTAACCCCTGTATATAGCCTCCACATTGACTCTGTACCGGTACCCCCTGTATATAGCCTCCACATTGACTCTGTACCGTAATACCCTGTATTTAGCCTCCACATTGACTCTGTACCATAATACCCTGTATATAACCTCCACATTGACTCTGTACCGTAATACCCTGTATATAGCCTCCACATTGACTCTGTACCGTAACACCTGTATATAGCCTCCACATTGACTCTGTACCGTAACACCCTGTATATAGCCTCCACATTGACTCTGTACCGTAATACCCTGTATATAGCTCTCCACATTGACTCTGTACCGTAATACCCTGTATATAGCCTCCACATTGACTCTGTACCGTAACACCCTGTATATAGGCTCCACATTGACTCTGTACCATAATACTTTGTAGTTAGCCTCCACATTGACTCTGTACCGTAATACCCTGTATATAGCCTCCACATTGACTCTGTACCGTAATACCCTGTATATAGCCTCCACATTGACTCTGTACCGTAACACCCTGTATATAGGCTCCACATTGACTCTGTACCATAATACCCTGTATGTAGCCTCCACATTGACTCTGTACCGTAATACCCTGTATATAGGCTCCACATTGACTCTGTACCGTAATACCCTGTATATAGCCTCCACATTGTTATTTTATTTAGTTACTGAAACATTTTTCTTTTTTTTTTGCTTTTTTGGTTCATTTAAGGGCTATATTTCTTTGAACTGCATTGTTGTTTAAGGGCTTGTAAGTAAGCATTTCACGGTAAGTTCTACACCTGTTGTATTCAGCGCATGAGACAAATGCAATTTGATTAGATTTGATTTGAAACTCTCCTGCAGTAGTCATTGATAGATCCAGTAGATAAACCAGCAGTCTTTCCATTGAACCTGAAGGGGCCATGGTTCATTAGGGCACACTGTGGCGGAATTGTATTCCTCCAAATACAAATAGATTTAACCTACCAGTGTTTTTCTACCTGTCCCCTGCCTATTCCTCCAAATAGATTTAACCTACCAGTGTTTTTCTACCTGTCCTCTGCCTATTCCTCCAAATAGATTTAACCTACCAGTGTTTTCTACCTGTCTCCTGCCTATTCCTCCAAATAGATTTAACCTACCAGTGTTTTTCTACCTGTCCTCTGCCTATTCCTCCAAATAGATTTAACCTACCCAGTGTTTTCTACCTGTTTTTCTCTGCCTATTCCTCTGCCTATTCCTCCAAATAGATTTAACTACCAGTGTTTTTCTACCTGTCCCCTGCCTATTCCTCCAAATAGATTTAACCTACCAGTGTTTTTCTACCTGTCCTCTGCCTATTCCTCCAAATAGATTTAACCTACCAGTGATTTTACCAGTGTTTTTTCTACCTGTCCCCTGCCTATTCCTCCAAATAGATTTAACCTACCAGTGTTTTTCTACCTGTCCTGTTGTAGGCCACTATCTAACTTACATCCCATGTTTCTGGCTGCACCCCGCCCCCTACCAGCAACCCTTTCAACGTGTGCATGAGCGAGAGCATGAGTGATCCACTCCCTCCCCACTCCTTCTCCCACCCTCTCCACCTCCGAGCTAACTGAGCTGGCCGACACTCGGCCGGAGGGGCGAGGGAGGGGAGGAGGAGTTGGAGGCTTTGGGGGATCTGGACGATGATATCTTTTGGACGACCCGTTCTCGGAGCTCGATGATGATGATGATGATGATGATGATGATGAGGGAGAGCTGTGCCGAGGCGGCTCCAGCGAAGGCCTGGATCCCTTTTATGACCGCTCTCCGTTATTCAGTGTAGTGGGAAGGTTGGTGAGGTTTCAGGAGCATGCTGGGGGATGGAAACTAGCTCTTTCACACTGAGACACTCTGGGTCTTGCTCTGCTGCCCCAAGAGAACACGCAAACTAACTTGTGCACGCACATGCACACAAGCACACACAACACCTACAAAATGCAAAACGAACACACACACGTACACACCACAGGAAATGAGGAGTTAACAACAATATTATCACTGAATAGAGGTTCTGACGTTGTTAGGCAACCAAACTACACACCTCCACGTTGACCTATCTTTGCTTTTACAAGTTTATATTTTCATGGTGTCTGGGAGGGAAGTCCAGTATTTTGCAGAGGGGCAAGAGAACCTTGTCTGGAGGGAAGTCCAGTATTTTGCATAGGGGCAACAGAACCTCGTCTGGAGGGAAGTCCAGTATTTTGCAGAGGGGCAAGAGAACCTTGTCTGGGAGGGCAGTCCAGTATTTTGCAGTGGGGCAACAGAACCTCGTCTGGGAGGGCAGTCCAGTATTTTGCAGAGGGCAAGAGAACTTCGTCTGGGAGGGCAGTCCAGTATTTTTTGCAGAGGGGCAACAGAACCTCGTCTGGAGGGAAGTCCAGTATTTTGCAGAGGGGCAAGAGAATCCCTCGTCTGGGAGGGCAGTCCAGTATTTTGCAGAGGGGCAACAGAACCTCGTCTGGAGGGAAGTCCAGTATTTTATAGAGGGGCAAAAGAATCGTCTGGGAGGGCAGTCCAGTATTTTGCAGAGGGGCAACAGAACCTCGTCTGGAGGAAGTCCAGTATTTTGCAGAGGGGCAACAGAACCTCGTCTGGGAGGGCAGTCCAGTATTTTGCAGAGGGGCAACAGAACCTCGCCTGGAGGGAAGTCCAGTATTTTATAGAGGGGCAAAAGAATCGTCTGGGAGGGCAGTCCAGTATTTTGCAGAGGGGCAAGAGAACTTTGTCTGGGAGGGCAGTCCAGTATTTTGCAGAGGGGCAACAGAACCTCGTCTGGAGGGAAGTCAGTATTTTGCAGAGGGCAAGAGAACTTCTGGGAGGGCAGTCCAGTATTTTGCAGAGGGGCAACAGAACCTCGTCTGGAGGGAAGTCCAGTATTTTATAGAGGTGCAAAAGAATGGTCTGGAAGGGCAGTCCAGTATTTTGCAGAGGGGCAACAGAACCTCGTCTGGAGGGAAGTCCAGTATTTTATAGAGGTGCAAAAGAATGGTCTGGAAGGGCAGTCCAGTATTTTGCAGAGGGGCAACAGAACCTCGTCTGGAAGGGCAGTCCAGTATTTTGCAGAGGGGCAAGAGAACCTCGTCTGTAGCTGTAGCGTGAGAATACGTTAATGTCCATCCAATACAGAGATCATCAACAAGACTAAATTACCCAAGGACCCCTGCCTCTCGTTCAGTCCCCTTATAGTGTCACTCTACCCATGACTACAAAGCCTCTGCCCCACCCTTTCTGCTCCAATCACACACCCTGGCCTCAGCTCTTAGTCTCTGTCAGGTCTGGGGGATAGATGTCAGCGCTAACTACCTGCCACACCACCCTTTCATCAGAGACACTCCCTGCCTTATAATTATATAAGACCCTCCCTTATAACTATATAAGTCCCTCCCTGACTATAACTATATAAGTCCCTCCCTGACTATAACTATATAAGACCCTCCCTTATAACTATATAAGTCCCTCCCTGACTATAACTATATAAGACCCTCCCTTATAACTATATAAGACCCTCCCTGACTATAACTATATAAGTCCCTCCCTGACTATAACTATATAAGTCCCTCGCTGACTATAACTATATAAGACCCTCCCTGACTATAACTATATAAGTCCCTCCCTGACTATAACTATATAAGTCCCTCGCTGACTATAACTATATAAGACCCTCCCTTATAACTATATAAGTCCCTCCCTGACTATAACTATATAAGACCCTCCCTGACTATAACTATATAAGACCCTCCCTTATAACCATATAAGTCCCTCCCTGACTATAACTATATAAGTCCCTCCCTGACTATAACTATATAAGACCCTCGCTGACTATAACTATATAAGACCCTCCCTGACTATATATAAGTCCCTCCCTGACTATAACTATATAAGTCCCTCCCTGACTATAACTATATAAGACCCTCCCTGACTATAACTATATAAGTCCCTCCCTTATAACTATATAAGACCCTCCCTTATAACTATATAAGTCCCTCTGACTATAACTATATAAGACCCTCCCTGACTATAACTATATAAGACCCTCCTGACTATAACTATATAAGTCCTCCTTATAACTATATAAGTCCCTCCCTGACTATAACTATATAAGTCCCTCCCTGACTATAACTATATAAGTCCCTCCTTATAACTATATAAGAACTATATAAGACCCTCCCTGACTATAACTATATAAGACCCTCATATAACTATATAAGTCCCTGACTATAACTATATAAGTCCCCCTGACTATAACTATATAAGTCCCTGACTATAACTATATAAGTCCCTCCCTGACTATAACTATATAAGACCCTCCCTGACTATAACTATATAAGACCCTCCCTTATAACTATATAAGTCCCTCCCTGACTATAACTATATAAGACCCTCCCTGACTATAACTATATAAGTCCCTCCCTGACTATAACTATATAAGTCCCTCCCTGACTATAACTATATAAGTCCCTCCCTGACTATAACTATATAAGACCCTCCCTGACTATAACTATATAAGTCCCTCCCTGACTATAACTATATAAGTCCCTCCCTGACTATAACTATATAAGACCCTCCCTGACTATAACTATATAAGACCCTCCCTGACTATAACTATATAAGACCCTCCGTTATAACTATATAAGTCCCTCCCTTATAACTATATAAGTCCCTCCCTTATAACTATATAAGTCCCTCCCTGACTATAACTATATAAGTCCCTCCCTGACTATAACTATATAAGTCCCTCCCTGACTATAACTATATAAGACCCTCCCTTATAACTATATAAGACCCTCCCTGACTATAACTATATAAGACCCTCCCTTATAACTATATAAGACCCTCCCTGACTATAACTATATAAGTCCCTCCCTGACTATAACTATATAAGACCCTCCCTGACTATAACTATATAAGTCCCTCCCTTATAACTATATAAGTCCCTCCTATAACTATAACTATATAAGACCACTCCTTATAACTATATCCCTGACTATAACTATATAAGACCCTCCTGACTATAACTATATAAGTCCCTCCGTTATAACTATATAAGACCCTCCTGACTATAACTATATAAGACCCTCTGACTATAACTATATAAGTCCCTCCGTTATAACTATGTAAGACCCTCCCTGACTATAACTATATAAGTCCTCCCTTATAACTATATAAGACCCTCCTTATAACTATATAAGACCCTGACTATAAATTCATATAAGACCTGACTATAAACTATATAAGTCCCTCCCTGACTATAACTATATAAGACCCTCCTGACTATAACATATAAGACCCTCCTGACTATAACTATATAAGACCCTCCTGGCACCATATAAGACCCTCCTGACTATAAACTATATAAGACCCTCCCTGGACTATAACTATATAAGTCCCTGACCTATATAAGTCCTCCCTTATAACTATATAAGACCTCCCCTTATAACTATATAAGACCCTCCGTTATAACTATATAAGTCCTCCCTGACTATAACTATATAAGACCCTCCCTGACTATAACTATATAAGTCCCTCCCTGACTATAACTATATAAGACCCTCCTGACTATAACTATATAAGACTCCCTGACTATAAACTATATAAGTCCTCCTTATAACTATATAAGACCCTCCCTGACTATCACTATATAAGTCCCTCCCTGACTATAACTATATAAGACCCTCCCTGACTATAACTATATAAGTCCTCCCCTGACTATAACTATATAAGTCCTCCCTTATAACTATATAAGACCTTCCCTATAAACTATATATGTCCTCCCTGACTATTATAAGTCCCTCCCTGACTATAACTATATAAGACCCTCCTGACTATAACTATATAAGTCCCTCCCTGACTATAACTATATAAGTCCTCCTTATAACTATATAAGACCCTCCTTATAACTATATAAGTCCCTCCCCTGACTATAACTATATAAGTCCCTCCTGACTATAACTATATAAGACCCTCCTGACTATAACTATATAAGACCCTCCCCTGACTATAACTATATAAGTCCCTCCTGACTATAACTATATAAGTCCCTCCCTTATAACTATATAAGACCCTCCCTTTATAACTATATAAGTCCTCCCTGACTATAACTATATAAGTCCTCCTGACTATAACTATATAAGACCCTCCCTGACTATAACTATATAAGTCCCTCCCTTATAAACTATATAAGACCCTCCCTGACTATAACTATATAAGTCCTCCCCTTTATAACTATATAAGTCCCTCCCCTGACTATAACTATATAAGTCCCTCCCTGACTATAACTATAAGTCCTCCCTGACTATAACTATAAGACCCTCCTTATAACTATATAAGTCCCTCCCTGACTATAACTATATAAGTCCCTCCCTGACTATAACTATATAAGACCCTCCCTGACTATAACTATATAAGACCCTCCCTGACTATAACTATATAAGACCCTCCCTGACTATAACTATATAAGTCCCTCCCTTATAACTATATAAGACCCTCCCTTATAACTATATAAGACCCTCCCTTATAACTATATAAGTCCCTCCCTGACTATAACTATATAAGTCCCTCCCTTATAACTATATAAGTCCCTCCCTGACTATAACTATATAAGTCCCTCCCTGACTATAACTATATAAGTCCCTCCCTGACTATAACTATATAAGACCCTCCCTTATAACTATATAAGTCCCTCCGTTATAACTATATAAGTCCCTCCCTGACTATAACTATATAAGACCCTCCCTGACTATAACTATATAAGTCCCTCCCTGACTATAACTATATAAGACCCTCCCTGACTATAACTATATAAGACCCTCCCTGACTATAACTATATAAGACCCTCCCCTGACTATAACTATATAAGTCCTCCTGACTATAACTATATAAGACCCTCCCTGACTATAATATAAGTCCCTCCCTGACTATAACTATATAAGTCCTCCCTTATAACTATATAAGACCCTCCCTTATAACTATATAAGTCCTCCTGACTATAACTATATAAGTCCTCCCCTGACTATAACTATATAAGACCCTCCTGACTATAACTATATAAGTCCCTCCTTATAACTATATAAGTCCCTCCCTGACTATAACTATATAAGTCCCTCCTGACTATAACTATATAAGACCCTCCCTGACTATAACTATATAAGTCCCTCCTTTATAACTATATAAGACCCTCCTTATAACTATATAAGTCCTCCCTGACTATAACTATATAAGTCCTCTCCTTATAACTATATAAGACCCTCCTGACTATAACTATATAAGACCCTCCCTGACTATAACTATATAAGTCCCTCTGACTATAACTATATAAGACCCTCCTGACTATAACTATATAAGTCCTCTCTGACTATAACTATATAAGTCCCTCCCTGACTATAACTATATAAGACCCTCCCTGACTATAACTATATAAGACCCTCTGACTATAACTATATAAGTCCTCCTGACTATAACTATATAAGTCCCTCCCTGACTATAACTATATAAGACCCTCCCTGACTATAACTATATAAGTCCCTTATAAACTCTATATAAGACTATAACTATATAAGTCCCTCCCTGACTATAACTATATAAGTCCCTCCTCCTGACTATAACTATATAAGTCCCTCCCTTATAACTATATAAGACCCTCCTGACTATAACTATATAAGTCCCTCCCTGACTATAACTATATAAGACCCCCTGACTATAACTATATAAGACCCTCCCTGACTATAACTATATAAGACCTCCTGACTATAACTATATAAGACCCTCCCTGACTATAACTATATAAGTCCCTCCCTGACTATAACTATATAAGACCCTCCCTGACTATAACTATATAAGACCCTCCCTGACTATAACTATATAAGACCCTCCCTGACTATAACTATATAAGACCCTCCCTGACTATAACTATATAAGACCCTCCCTGACTATAACTATATAAGACCCTCCCTGACTATAACTATATAAGTCCCTCCCTGACTATAACTATATAAGACCCTCCCTGACTATAACTATATAAGTCCCTCCCTGACTATAACTATATAAGTCCCTCCCTGACTATAACTATATAAGTCCTCTCCCTGACTATAAGACCCTCCTGACTCATAAATTCATATAAGTCCTCCTGACTATAACTATATAAGTCCCTCCCTGACTATAACTATATAAGTCCCTCCTGACTATAACTATATAAGACCCTCCCTGACTATATTTATATAAGTCCTCCCTGACTATAAATTCATATAAGACCTCCTGACTATAACTATATAAGACCCTCCCTGACTATAACTATATAAGACCCTCCCTGACTATAACTATATAAGACCCTCCCTGACTATAACTATATAAGTCCCTCCCTGACTATAACTATATAAGTCCTCCTGACTATAACTATATAAGACCCTCCCTGACTATAACTATAAGTCCCTCCTGACTATCCTCCGACTATATAACTATATAAGACCTCCTGACTATAACTATATAAGTCCTCCTTATAACTCATATAAGACCCTCCTGACTATAACTATATAAGTCCCTCCCTGACTATAACTATATAAGACCCTCCCTTATAACTATATAAGTCCCTCCCTTATAACTATATAAGACCCTCCGTTATAACTATATAAGTCCCTCCCTGACTATAACTATATAAGACCCTCCCTGACTATAACTATATAAGACCCTCCCTTATAACTATATAAGTCCCTCCCTTATAACTATATAAGACCCTCCCTTATAACTATATAAGTCCCTCCCTTATAACTATATAAGACCCTCCCTTATAACTATATAAGTCCCTCCCTGACTATAACTATATAAGTCCCTTCCCTATAACTATATAAGACTTATAACTATATAAGTCCCTCCCCTGACTATAACTATATAAGTCCTCCCTTATAATATATAAGACCCCTTATAACTATATAAGACCCTCCCTGACTATAAACTATATAAGTCCTCCTGACTATAACTATATAAGACCCTCTTATAACCCTGACTATAACTATATAAGTCCCTCCCTTATAACTATATAAGTCCCTCCCTGACTATAACTATATAAGTCCCTCCCTGACTATAACTATATAAGTCCCTCCCTGACTATAACTATATAAGTCCCTCCCTGACTATAACTATATAAGTCCCTCCCTGACTATAACTATATAAGTCCCTCCCTTATAACTATATAAGTCCCTCCCTGACTATAACTATATAAGTCCCTCCCTGACTATAACTATATAAGTCCCTCCCTGACTATAACTATATAAGTCCCTCCCTGACTATAACTATATAAGTCCCTCCCTGACTATAACTATATAAGTCCCTCCCTGACTATAACTATATAAGTCCCTCCCTTATAACTATATAAGTCCCTCCCTGACTATAACTATATAAGTCCCTCCCTTATAACTATATAAGTCCCTCCCTGACTATAACTATATAAGTCCCTCCCTGACTATAACTATATAAGTCCCTCCCTTATAACTATATAAGACCCTCCCTGACTATAACTATATAAGACCCTCCCTGACTATAACTATATAAGTCCCTCCCTGACTATAACTATATAAGTCCCTCCCTGACTATAACTATATAAGTCCTCCCTGACTATAACTATATAAGACCTCCTGACTATAACTATATAAGACCTCCTGACTATAACTATATAAGACCTCCTGACTATAACTATATAAGACCCTCCCTGACTATAACTATATAAGTCCCTCCCCTGACTATAACTATATAAGACCCCTCCCTGACTATAAACTATATAAGACCCTCCTGACTATAACTATATAAGACCCTCCCTGACTATAACTATATAAGACCCTCCTGACTATAACTATATAAGACCCTCCGTTATAACTATATAAGTCCTCCTGACTATAACTATATAAGTCCTCCTGACTATAACTATATAAGTCCCTCCCCTTATAACTATATAAGTCCTCCTTATAACTATAACTATATAAGACCTCCCTTATAACTATATATAAGACCTCCCTTATAACTATATAAGACCCTCTGACTATAACTATATAAGTCCCTGCCTGACTATAACTATATAAGACCCTCCCTGACTATAACTATATAAGTCCCTCCCTGACTATAACTATATAAGTCCTCCCTGACTATAACTATATAAGTCCTTCCTGACTATAACTATATAAGTCCCTCCTGACTATAACTATATAAGTCCCTCCTTATAACTATATAAGTCCCTCCCTGACTATAACTATATAAGTCCTCCCTTATAACTATATAAGTCCCTCCCTGACTATAACTATATAAGACCCTCCCTGACTATAACTATATAAGTCCCTCCCTGACTATAACTATATAAGTCCTCCCTGACTATAACTATATAAGTCCTCCCCTGACTATAACTATATAAGTCCCTCCTGACTATAACTATATAAGACCCTCCCTGACTATAACTATATAAGTCCCTCCCTGACTATAACTATATAAGTCCCTCCCTTATAACTATATAAGTCCCTCCCTGACTATAACTATATAAGACCCTCCCTGACTATAACTATATAAGTCCCTCCCTGACTATAACTATATAAGTCCCTCCCTGACTATAACTATATAAGTCCCTCCCTGACTATAACTATATAAGTCCCTCCCTGACTATAACTATATAAGACCCTCCCTGACTATAACTATATAAGTCCCTCCCTGACTATAACTATATAAGTCCCTCCCTGACTATAACTATATAAGACCCTCCCTGACTATAACTATATAAGTCCCTCCCTTATAACTATATAAGTCCCTCCCTGACTATAACTATATAAGTCCCTCCCTGACTATAACTATATAAGTCCCTCCCTGACTATAACTATATAAGTCCCTCCCTTATAACTATATAAGTCCCTCCCTGACTATAACTATATAAGTCCCTCCCTTATAACTATATAAGTCCCTCCCTGACTATAACTATATAAGACCCTCCCTGACTATAACTATATAAGTCCCTCCCTGACTATAACTATATAAGTCCCTCCCTGACTATAACTATATAAGTCCCTCCCTGACTATAACTATATAAGTCCCTCCTGACTATAACTATATAAGTCCTCCCTGACTATAACTATATAAGACCTCCCTTATAACTATATAAGTCCTCCTTATAACTATATAAGTCCCTCCCTTATAACTATATAAGTCCCTCCTTATAAATATATAAGTCCTCGCTGACTATAACTATATAAGTCCCTCCCCTTATAACTATATAAGACCCTCCCTTATAACTATATAAGACCCTCCCTGACTATAACTATATAAGACCCTCCCTGACTATAACTATATAAGTCCCTCCCTGACTATAACTATATAAGACCCTCCCTGACTATAACTATATAAGACCCTCCCTGACTATAACTATATAAGTCCCTCCCTTATAACTATATAAGACCCTCCCTTATTTACATTTACATTTAAGTCATTTAGCAGACGCTCTTATCCAGAGCGACTTACAAATGACCATATAAGACCCTCCCTTATAACTATATAAGACCCTCCCTGACTATAACTATATAAGACCCTCCCTGACTATAACTATATAAGACCCTCCCTGACTATAACTATATAAGACCCTCCCTGACTATAACCATATAAGTCCCTCCCTGACTATAACTATATAAGACCCTCCCTGACTATAACTATATAAGACCCTCCCTGACTATAACTATATAAGACCCTCCCTGACTATAACTATATAAGACCCTCCCTGACTATAACTATATAAGACCCTCCCTGACTATAACTATATAAGACCCTCCCTGACTATAACCATATAAGTCCCTCCCTGACTATAACCATATATGTTCCTCCCTGACTATAATTATATAAGTCCCTCCCTGACTTAAAACTATAGCGCTTAAATGCTAGCTGTTAGCTTCAGACAGCATGCTAGCTGTAAGCTTCAGACAGCATGCTAGGTGTAAGCTTCAGACAGCATGCTAGCTGTAAGCTTCAGACAGCATGCTAGCTGTAAGCTTCAGACAGCATGCTAGCCGTAAGCTTCAGACAGCATGCTAGCTGTTAGCTTCAGACAGCATGCTAGCTGTAAGCTTCAGACAGCATGCTAGCTGTAAGCTTCAGACAGCATGCTAGCTGTTAGATTCAGACAGCATGCTAGGTGTTAGCTTCAGACAGCATGCTAGCTGTTAGCTTCAGACAGCATGCTAGCTGTTAGCTTCAGACAGCATGCTAGCTGTTAGCTTCAGACAGCATGCTCGGTGTTAGCTTCAGACAGCATGCTAGCTGTTAACTACTTCAGACAGTAGTCCTTGCCTCAGCTCTTTCAGGATCTTTCACACATAGTTTCCAATCCCATAAATTTGGTCCGGTTGGTTTCACGTTGCCAAATGTAAAATCCCCCAAAATATCCTCAACTAAACAATGTGTCCATGCAAGTAATTTGTTTATTGGACAAAAAATGCTGAAGTTAAATCCATCTATGATTATGGGCTGACCAGGCTGGATTATCATGAAGCACCTGCTGCTACGTTCACATAATCAGAGATATCAAGTTACGATGCAACCTGTGTTCGATCACCGAATCGAATCAGACTGAGACCACCACCCTTTTAGAGCAAACCACATGTGTTGTTTAGTGTGGATAGACTTCACACCAGTCCAAGCGAACCCATCTAAGTGGGTAAATTAGTTCAGAAAAAACGCACCAAACCATTTGGGTGTGAATACCCCTTTAGACTTAGTTCCTATGAGCTCTGAGGTAGACCCTACCAGGTCACTACCAGCTCCCTACCAGCTCCCTAAAAGCTCCCTACCAGATCCCTACCTGCTCCGTACCAGCTCCCTACCAGCTCCCTACCAGCTCCCTACCAGATCCCTACCTGCTTCGTACAAGCTCCCAACAGCTCCCTACCATCTCCCTAAAAGCTCCCTACCAGATCCCTACCATCTCCCTACCAGATCCCTACCATCTCCCTAAAAGCTCCCTACCAGATCCCTAAAAGCTCCCTACCAAATCCGTACCAGCTCCCTACCAGCTCCCTACCAGATCCCTACCAGCTTCCTAACAGCTCCCTACCAGCTCCATACCAGCTCCTAAGAATCTCCCAAGAATCTCCCTACCAGCTCCCTACCACCTCCATACCAGTTACTAAGAAGCTCCCTAGAAGCTCCCTACCAGCTCCCTACCAGCTCTCTACCAGCTCCCTACCAGCTCCCTACCAGCTCCCTAGAAGCTCCCTACCAGATCCCTAAAAGCTCCCTACCAAATCCGTACCATCTCCCTACCAGATCCCTACCATCTCCCTACCAGCTTCCTAACAGCTCCCTACCAGCTCCATACCAGCTCCTATGAATCTCCCAAGAATCTCCCTACCAGCTCCCTACCACCTCCATACCAGTTACTAAGAAGCTCCCTAGAAGCTCCCTACCAGCTCCCTACCAGCTCTCTACCAGCTCCCTACCAGCTCCCTACCAGCTCCCTAGAAGCTCCCTACCAGCTCCCTACCAGCTCACTCAAAGCTCCCTACCAGCTCCCTAACAATTCCCTAACAGATCCCTACCACCTCCATACCAGCTCCGTAGAAGTTCCCTACCATCACCCTACCAGCTTCCTACCAGATCCCTACCAGCTCCCTACCAGCTCCATAGAAGCTCCCTACAAGCTCCCTAACAGCTCCCTAACAGTTCCCTAACAGCTCCTTACCAGCTCCCTACCAGCTCCCTAGAAGCTCCCTACCATCTCCCTACCAGTTCCCTACAAGCTCCCTACCATCCCCCTCCTACCAGCTCCCTACCAGCTCCCTACCAGCTCCCTACCAGCTCCCTACCATCTCCCTACCAGCTCCCTACCATTTCCCTACCATTTCCCTACCAGCTCCTTTCCAGCTCCTTTCCAGCTCCCTACCAGCTCCCTACCAGCTCACTAGAAGCTCCCTACCAGGTTCCCTACCATCTCCCATCTCCCTTCCCTACCAGCTCCCTACCAGCTCCCTACCAGCTCCCTACCAGCACCTTTCCAGCTCCCTACCAGCTCCCTCGAAGCCAAACTGCCTTTTCATGAATTACACAATTAGAGGCACTCCCTGAAAATTATAGCTGTTAGCACTCCAGCTCACGTTAATCTAGCTGCGTCAGACAGCACTCCTTGCCTCGGTTCTCAGGGAGAAATGTAATCATTGGTAATTACCAGCCACACTGTTATTTTCGTGAATAAGGCTTCTTCTTTAACTATCATAAGCCAAAGATGGAACAAATATCTAAAGAAATTGGTAGACATTTTGGGGCTTTCATTCTTGTCTTTATCATTCTCATACTTTTGAATCTCATCAGAAATTACTTGTCTTGTGAGCATTTACCTTAAACTGTTTCTTACTTTCACATCAGGGCTTGATCTAGGCTACACAGATCACATCTGAGCTTGATCTAGGCTACACAGATCACATCAGAGCTTGATCTAGGCTACACAGATCACATCAGAGCTTGATCTAGGCTACACCGATCACACCAGGGCTTGATCTAGGCTACATAGATCACACCAGGGCTTGATCTAGGCTACACCGATCACACCAGGGCTTGATCTAGGCTACACAGATCACACCAGGGCTTGATCTAGGCTACACCGATCACACCAGGGCTTGATCTAGGCTACACAGATCACATCAGAGCTTGATCTAGGCTACACCGATCACACCAGGGCTTGATCTAGGCTACACAGATCACATCAGAGCTTGATCTAGCCTACACAGATCACACCAGGGCTTGATCTAGGCTACACAGATCACCCAGGGCTTGATCTAAGCTACACAGATCACACCAGGGCTTGATCTAGGCTACACAGATCACAACAGGGCTTGATCTAGGCTACACAGATCACACCAAGAAGGATTTGATAGTGGCTTGACATCCTTCTTGATGATGACGCTGCACCTGTACGCATTGGTGGATCCATCCATGGCTCCATGGTTCATTGGTGGATCCATCCATGGCTCCATGGTTCATTGGTGGATCCATCCATGGCTCCATTGTTCATTGGTGGATCCATCCATGACTCCATGGTTCATTGGTGGATCCATCCATGACTCCATGGTTCATTGGTGGATCCATCCATGGCTCCATGGTTCATTGGTGGATCCATCCATGACTCCATGGTTCATTGGTGGATCCATCCATGGCTCCATGGTTCATTGGTGGATCCATCCATGACTCCATGGTTCATTGGTGGATCCATCCATGGCTCCATGGTTCATTGGTGGATCCATCCATGACTCCATGGTTCATTGGTGGATCCATCCATGGCTCCATGGTTCATTGGTGGATCCATCCATGGCTCCATGGTTCATTGGTGGATCCATCCATGACTCCATGGTTCATTGGTGGATCCATCCATGGCTCCATGGTTCATTGGTGGATCCATCCATGACTCCATGGTTCATTGGTGGATCCATCCATGGCTCCATGGTTCATTGGTGGATCCATCCATGGCTCCATGGTTCATTGGTGGATCCATCCATGACTCCATGGTTCATTGGTGGATCCATCCATGGCTCCATGGTTCATTGGTGGATCCATCCATGCCACTTTCGCTTTAATTGTAATCCAAGCAAAGTTGATGCTCAACGAATGCTTGAGGTGTGTGTCTCACCTTTTTGTATGTCTGAAAAGAAAAAATATATATGTACATTTTTTTTTAATAAGGAGACCATCATCTTAAACACTAACATGTCTCATATATCTTCTGGACATCTGTTTGTGCATAATACAAACGGCAGCCACTCCATGGCTAGATGTCTTTGCCACATCATGAATGTTCTCTTGATGATAAGTAGAAACTATTCATCAAATGATTCATGTGAAAAACTGATTCAGGAAGTGATTCAGGAAGACTCAATATCTCAATGATGAAAGAGCTGGTTTCTACTACAGCTGTCTCTTTTAGGCATGCCAGAGCACAATATTCTTTATTTTGACTTTTTTAATTTTTATTAATTTGACATGGGAATTGGCTCCTTCTCTTTGCACAAACCAGCACCTCTACAACTCTATTTTGTGTTTATGGCGTCGACTTTTCCCCCCTTCTCGTAAGTAACACATTTCAAGCTGTTGGCTGTTGGTTCAAGCTTTTAGCCATGTTTCGTTTCTGCTCGATTTTTTTATTTTATTAATTTGAGTCAAGAAGGTCTTTCTTTTGTCCCGAGCATGCCTTCTTTACACCTCACCAATCTAGTTGTTTGCCTACCCTTTCTACCACTCCTTTACTCCCTTAAATGTCTACCCGCCCCCATTGGTTCTTGGGAAATGTGGTCCTCGACTGCAAGACAAAATTGTAGGCCTAAAGTATGTTACAGAGTATAAGAGCTAACCCTACAGCCTGTTACAGAGTATAAGAGCTAACCCTACACCCTGGTACAGAGTATAAGAGCTAACCCTACAGCCTGTTACAGAGTATAAGAGCTAACCCTACACCCTGGTACAGATTGTAGGAGCTACGGTCTCTGACAAGAGAATGAAACTAAATATCCTCAAGAAGATGTTCCCACATCTGCTTTAAATCTCTTCAACAAATCTCTTGTGATGATAATTGCAGACTTTCAGAGCGTCTAAGATTTCAATGTATTGTTACTTGTAAAGGATGTAGTGATGAGCTCTCCCCATGCTGTAGTTGGCTGGACAGACAGACAGACTGAATGGATTCTGAGGTGTCTGTCCCCATCAAGACATAGGCCTACTGTAGGCTAGTCAGTTGAAGCTTCACATATATATATATATATACGTAAAATATATATATATATATATATATATATATATATATATAGAGAGAGAGAGAGAGACAGACAGACAGACAGACAGACAGACAGACAGACAGACAGACAGACAGACAGACAGACAGAGAGAGAGAGAGAGAGAGAGAGAGAGAGAGAGAGAGAGAGAGAGAGAGAGAGAGAGAGAGAGAGAGAGAGTGAGAGAGTGAGACAGAGACAGAGACAGAGACAGACACAGACAGACACAGACAGACACAGACACAGACAGACACAGACAGACAGACACAGACACAGACAGACAGACAGACAGACAGACAGACAGACAGACAGACAGACGTACAGTAGTTTCACCTTCAGCATAACATGCTCCTTAGCCTCACCAAGCTCTCAAAAACTAAAAACACAGCCTCCCTCCTGCTCCTTAATTGTCCCGCTGTTATCTTGACCTAAAGCTGTTATGTTGACCGGACACACCCAGAGAGGGGATAGGTAAGGGTAGCCATGGTCATCACCAGAGCTGTCCAGTAGAGTGCAGTCCCGGCTTCTGTTTGGTTGCTTTGCAGCTTGGTGTGTTTGTCTCGTGCTGTGTTAATGTTCCGTTATTATCTCATTATCTCTGTACGTTATCTCTCTCACTGTTCTGGTCTCTCTGGAGTTCTCTAATGGTACTTTCGCTCTCTCTCTCTCTTCTCTTTCTCTCTCACTGTCTCGCTTCTCCCCCCTCTCTCACTCTCTCTCTCTCGCTCTCTCTCTCTCTCTCTCTCTCCCCCTCTCTGCATCTATCCTCTCCTGTGTCCCTGTCTCCCCCCTCCTCTTCCTCTCTCTCTCTCTCTTCTCTTTTCTCTCTCACTGTCTCTCTCTCTCCCCTCTCTGCACCTCTCTCTCTGCACCTCTCCCTCTCTCCGTCCCTCCCTCTCCCCTCTCTGCACCTCTTCTCTGCACCTCTCCCTCCCTGTGTCCCTGTCTCCCCCTCTCTCTCTCTCTTCCTCCTCTTGCACCTCTCTCCATCTCTCCCTGTGTCCCTGTCCCCCTCTCTCTCTCTCTCTCTCTCTCTCTCTCTCTCTCCCCTCTCTGCATCTCTCCCTCTCTCCCTGTGTCCCTGTCTCCCCCTATCTCTTCATCTCTCTCTCTCCTTTATGCTATATATATGATAATATATATATGCAATATGTAATAATAATAGCATGTAAATAATAATATGATGGTCATGATATGCATAATATATATATATATATATATATATATATTGCATGAGCATATAAAGTGTAACTAACGTTAACGATGCATATATATGTAATATATATATATAATATATGTATATATATGCATATATAGTATATATATGTATATGTATGTGTATGTGTATATATATATATATAATAATATATATGTATAATATATAGTAATATATATATAATATATATGATATATATATGCGCATATAATATGTATATACGTATATGCATATATATATATATATATATATATATATGCATATATATATATATATATATATATATATATATATATATATATATATATATATATATATGCATATATATATATATATGTATATATGCATATATATATATATATATGTAACTTATTATATGTATAATAAATATATATATATGCATAATATATATATATATGTATATATATATATATATATATGTATATGTATATATATATATATATATATATATATATGTATATGTGTTAATATGCATGTTTTGTAAGTGTAATACTTGTTATAGGGTAAATACTTA
>NC_068442.1:54814384-54824887 GCF_023373465.1 Oncorhynchus keta
TAGACCTGATTCCCTAGGTTAGCTAGCCAGCTATTGTCGTTCTTTTAACTCAACGTAACGTAAACAACACTGCTAGCTAGCCAGCTAGCCCCGAATAGCAGCACTGTAGAATTATTACACTCAGCGGACGACTTGATTAGTGTAGTGTCAACAACGCAGCTACTGCCAGCTAGCCTACTTTAGCAGTACTGTATCATTTTAATCATTTTAGTCAATAAGATTCTTGCTACGTAAGCTTAACTTTCTGAACATTCGAGGCGTGTAGTCCGCTTGTCATTAATTTTCTTGCATTAGCGTAGCCTTTTCTGTAGCCTGTCAACTATGTGTCTGTCTATCCTGTTCTCTCTCTGCACAGACCATACAAAACGCTCCCACCGCGTGGACGCGACCACCCTAACCTGGTGGTCCCAGCGCGTACGACCCACGTGGGTTCCAGGTCTCTGGTTGCCTCTGGAACTGCCAATCTGCGGCCAACAAGGCAGAGTTCATCTCAGCCTATGCCTCCCTCCAGTCCTTGACTTCTTGGCACTGACGGAAACATGGATCACCACAGATAACACTGCTACTCCTACTGCTCTCTCCTCGTCCGCCACGTGTTCTCGCACACCCCGAGAGCTTCTGGTCAGCGGGGTGGTGGCACCGGGATCCTCATCTCTCCCAAGTGGTCTTTCTCTCTTTCTCCCTTACCCATCTGTCTGTGCCTCCCTTTGAATTCCATGCTGTCACAGTTACCAGCCCTTTCAAGCTTAACATCCTTATCATTTATCGCCCTCAGGTTCCCTCGGAGAGTTCATCCAATGAGCTTGATGCCTTGATAAGCTCCTTTCCTGAGGACGGCTCACCTCTCACAGTTCTGGGCGACTTTAACCTCCCCCGTCTACCTTTGACTCATTCCTCTCTGCCTCCTTCTTTCCACTCCTCTCCTCTTTTGACCTCACCCTCTCACCCCTCCCCCCTACTCACAAGGCAGGCAATACGCTTGACCTCATCTTTACTAGATGCTGTTCTTCCACTAACCTCATTGCAACTCCCCTCCAAGTCTCCGACCACTACCTTGTATCCTTTTCCCTCTCGCTCTCATCCAACACTTCCCACACTGCCCCTACTCGGATGGTATCGCGCCGTCCCAATCTTCGCTCTCTCTCCCCCGCTACTCTCTCCTCTTCCATCCTATCTTCTCTTCCCTCTGCTCAAACTTTCTCCAACCTATCTCCTGATTCTGCCTCCCTCAACCCTCCTCTCCTCCCTTACTGCATCCTTTGACTCCCTATGTCCCCTATCCTCCAGGCCGGCTCGGTCCTCCCCTCCCGCTCCGTGGCTCGACGACTCATTGCGAGCTCACAGAACAGGGCTCCGGGCAGCCGAGCGGAAATGGAGGAAAACTACGCCTCCCTGCGGACCTGGCATCCTTTCACTCCCTCCTCTCTACATTTTCCTCCTCTGTCTCTGCTGCTAAAGCCACTTTCTACCATTCTAAATTCCAAGCATCTGCCTCTAACCCTAGGAAGCTCTTTGCCACCTTCTCCTCCCTCCTGAATCCTCCCCCCTCCCTCCTCCCTCTCTGCAGATGACTTCGTCAACCATTTTGAAAAGAAGGTCGATGACATCCGATCCTCGTTTGCTAAGTCAAACGACACCGCTGGTTCTGCTCACACTGCCCTACCCTATGCTCTGACCTCTTTCTCCCTCTCTCTCCAGATGAAATCTCGCGTCTTGTGACGGCCGGCCGCCCAACAACCTGCCCGCTTGACCCTATCCCCTCCTCTCTTCTCCAGACCATTTCCGGAGACCTTCTCCCTTACCTTACCTCGCTCATCAACTCATCCCTGACCGCTGGCTACGTCCCTCCCGTCTTCAAGAGAGCGAGAGTTGCACCCCTTCTGAAAAAACCTACACTCGATCCCTCCGATGTCAACAACTACAGACCAGTATCCCTTCTCTCTTTTCTCTCCAAAACTCTTGAGCGTGCCGTCCTTGGCCAGCTCTACCGCTATCTCTCTCAGAATGACCTTCTTGATCCAAATCAGTCAGGTTTCAAGACTAGTCATTCAACTGAGACTGCTCTTCTCTGTATCACGGAGGCGCTCCGCACTGCTAAAGCTAACTCTCTCTCCTCTGCTCTCATCCTTCTAGACCTATCGGCTGCCTTCGATACTGTGAACCATCAGATCCTCCTCTCCACCCTCTCCGAGTTGGGCATCTCCGGCGCGGCCCACGCTTGGATTGCGTCCTACCTGACAGGTCGCTCCTACCAGGTGGCGTGGCGAGAATCTGTCTCCTCACCACGCGCTCTCACCACTGGTGTCCCCCAGGGCTCTGTTCTAGGCCCTCTCTTATTCTCGCTATACACCAAGTCACTTGGCTCTGTCATAACCTCACATGGTCTCTCCTATCATTGCTATGCAGACGACACACAATTAATCTTCTCCTTTCCCCCTTCTGATGACCAGGTGGCGAATCGCATCTCTGCATGTCTGGCAGACATATCAGTGTGGATGACGGATCACCACCTCAAGCTGAACCTCAGCAAGACGGAGCTCCTCTTCCTCCCGGGGAAGGACTGCCCGTTCCATGATCTCGCCATCACGGTTGACAACTCCATTGTGTCCTCCTCCCAGAGCGCTAAGAACCTTGGCGTGATCCTGGACAACACCCTGACGTTCTCAACTAACATCAAGGCGGTGTCCCGTTCCTGTAGGTTCATGCTCTACAACATCCGCAGAGTACGACCCTGCCTCACACAGGAAGCGGCGCAGGTCCTAATCCAGGCACTTGTCATCTCCCGTCTTGATTACTGCAACTCGCTGTTGGCTGGGCTCCCTGCCTGTGCCATTAAACCCCTACAACTCATCCAGAACGCCGCAGCCCGTCTGGTGTTCAACCTTCCCAAGTTCTCTCACGTCACCCCGCTCCTCCGCTCTCTCCACTGGCTTCCAGTTGAAGCTCGCATCCGCTACAAGACCATGGTGCTCGCCTACGGAGCTGTGAGGGAACGGCACCTCAGTACCTCCAGGCTCTGATCAGGCCCTACACCCAAACAAGGGCACTGCGTTCATCCACCTCTGGCCTGCTCGCCTCCCTACCACTGAGGAAGTACAGTTCCCGCTCAGCCCAGTCAAAACTGTTCGCTGCTCTGGCCCCCAATGGTGGAACAAACTCCCTCACGACGCCAGGACAGCGGAGTCAATCACCACCTTCCGGAGACACCTGAAACCCCACCTCTTCAAGGAATACCTAGGATAGGGTAAGTAAGGGTAAGTAATCCTTCTCACCCCCCTTCTCCCCCAACAAGATTTAGATGCAAGTGGCTGTTCCACTGGTTGTCATAAGGTGTATGCACCAATTTGTAAGTCGCTCTGGATAAGAGCGTCTGCTAAATGACTTAAATGTAAATGTAAATGTAAATGTAAATGTGGCCTTGTCTGTTAGATTGTTTATAGCGCTTGTGGAGATTACCTGTGGTGCCGAGAGTTTTATGCCAAGTTGGGTATAATTTGTGTGCTCTCTACGGCATCAAGGTCTTGGTGGAATCTTTTTATTCAGTGGTCCTGGCAACTGGACCTTTCTTGGAACACTTTGTGTTATAACTGTCAGGTGCCCAGGTCTGACAGAGATCTGTGCAGAATATCTAGGTAACAAAATCTGTTCGTTCTGCCCCCGAACAGTCCAAAGCCAACCACCCGTTCCTAGACCAGTTAACCAACTGTTCCTAGACCAGTTAACCCACTGTTCCTAGACCAGTTAACCCACTGTTCCTGAACCAGTTAACCACTGTTCCTAGACCAGTTAACCAACTGTTCCTAGACCAGTTAACCCACTGTTCTAGACCAGTTAACCTGTTCCTAGACCAGTTAACCAACATTTCTAGACCAGTTAACCCACTGTTCGTTAGTTAACCCACTGTTCCTAGACCAGTTAGCCCACTGTTCCTAGACCGGTTAACCAGCTGTTCCTAGACCAGTTAACCCCACTGTTCCTAGACCTAGACCAGTTAACCCACTGTTCCTAGACCAGTTAACCCACTGTTCCTAGACCAGTTAACCCACTGTTCCTAGACCCAGTTAACCCACTGTTCCTAGACCAGTTAACCCACTGTTCCTAGACCAGTTAACCCACTGTTCCTAGACCAGTTAACCCACTGTTCCTAGACCAGTTAACCCACTGTTCCTAGACCAGTTAACCCACTGTTCCTAGACCAGTTAACCCACTGTTCTAGACCAGTTAGCCCACTGTTCCTAGACCAGTTAACCCACTGTTCCTAGACCAGTTAACCAACTGTTCCTAGACCAGTTAACCCACTGTTCCTAGACCAGTTAACCCTGTTCCCTAGACCAGTTAACCCAACTGTTCCTAGACCAGTTAACCCACTGTTCTAGACCAGTTAACCCTGTTCTAACCAGTTAACCCACTGTTCCTAGACCAGTTAACCCACTGTTCCTAGACCAGTTAACCCACTGTTCCTGTTCTGTTCTAGACCAGTTAACCCACTGTTCCTAGACCAGTTAACCCACTGTTCCTAGACCAGTTAACCAACTGTTCTAGACCAGTTAACCCTGTTCTGTTCTAGACCAGTTAACCCACTGTTCTAGACAGTTAACCCACTGTTCCTAGACCAGTTAACCAACTGTTCTAGACCCCGTTAACCCACTGTTCTAGACCAGTTAACCCACTGTTCCTAGACCAGTTAACCCACTGTTCTAGACCAGTTAACCAACTGTTCCTAGACCAGTGCTTACTGTTCCTGACCAGTTAACCCACTGTTCCTAGACCAGTTAACCCTGTTCCTAGACCAGTTAACCCACTGTTCCTAGACCAGTTAACCCCACTGTTCCTAGACCAGTTAACCCGCATTCTAGACCAGTTAACCCACTGTTCCTGAACCAGTTAACCCTTTGTTCCTAGACCAGTTAACCCACTGTTCCTAGACCAGTTAACCAACTGTTCCTAGACCAGTTAACCCCTGTTCCTAGACCAGTTAACCCCACTGTTCCTAGACCCAGTTAACCCCATATTCCTAGACCAGTTAACCCACTGTTCCTAGACCAGTTAACCCACTGTTCCTAGACCAGTTAACCCACTGTTCCTAGACCAGTTAACCCACTGTTCCTAGACCAGTTAACCCACTGTTCCTAGACCAGTTAACCCACTGTTCCTAGACCAGTTAACCCACTGTTCCTAGACCAGTTAACCCACTGTTCCTAGACCAGTTAACCCACTGTTCCTAGACCAGTTAACCCACTGTTCCTAGACCAGTTAACCCCGCTGTTCCTAGACCAGTTAACCCACTGTTCCTAGACCAGTTAACCCACTGTTCCTAGACCAGTTAACCAACTGTTCCTAGACCCAGTTAACCCCACTGTTCCTAGACCAGTTAACCCACTGTTCCTAGACCAGTTAACCCACTGTTCCTAGACCAGTTAACCCACTGTTCCTAGACCAGTTAACCCACTGTTCCTAGACCAGTTAACCCACTGTTCCTAGACCAGTTAACCCACTGTTCCTAGACCAGTTAACCCACTGTTCCTAGACCAGTTAACCCACTGTTCCTAGACCAGTTAACCAGCCGTTCCTAGACCAGTTAACCCACTGTTCCTAGACCAGTTAACCCACTGTTCCTAGACCAGTTAACCCACTGTTCCTAGACCAGTTAACCCACTGTTCCTAGACCAGTTAACCCACTGTTCCTAGACCAGTTAACCAACTGTTCCTAGACCAGTTAACCCCACTGTTCCTAGACCAGTTAACCAACTGTTCCTAGACCAGTTAACCCCACTGTTCCTAGACCAGTCTGTGCAGAATATCTAGGTGCTGCTGTAGGACCTCCTTAGTTGGGTACAGGAACAACAGATCATCAGCGAACTGTAGACATTTGACTTTAGATAGTCTGCCACAGTGTACTGTACCAGTCACAGGGGTCAGATAGTCTGCCACAGTGTACTGTACCAGTCACAGGGGTCAGATAGTCTGCCACAGTGTACTGTACCAGTCACAGGGGTCAGATAGTCTGCCACAGTGTGCTGTATCAGTCACAGGGGTCAGATAGTATGCCACAGTGTGCTGTATCAGTCACAGGGGTCAGATAGTCTGCCACAGTGTACTGTATCAGTCACAGGGGTCAGATAGTCTGCCACTGTGTACTGTACCAGTCACAGGGGTCAGATAGTCTGCCACAGTGTGCTGTATCAGTCACAGGGGTCAGATAGTCTGCCACAGTGTACTGTATCAGTCACAGGGGTCAGATAGTCTGCCACAGTGTACTGTACCAGTCACAGGGGTCAGATAGTCTGCCACAGTGTGCTGTATCAGTCACAGGGGTCAGATAGTCTGCCACAGTGTACTGTATCAGTCACAGGGGTCAGATAGTCTGCCACAGTGTACTGTATCAGTCACAGGGGTCAGATAGTCTGCCACAGTGTACTGTATCAGTCACAGGGGTCAGATAGTCTGCCACAGTGTACTGTATCAGTCACAGGGGTCAGATAGTCTGCCACAGTGTGCTGTATCAGTCACAGGGGTCAGATAGTCTGCCACAGTGTACTGTATCAGTCACAGGGGCCGAGATAGTCTGCCACAGTGTACTGTATCAGTCACAGGGGTCAGATAGTCTGCCACAGTGTACTGTATCAGTCACAGGGGTCAGATAGTCTGCCACAGTGTACTGTATCAGTCACAGGGGTCAGATAGTCTGCCACAGTGTACTGTATCAGTCACAGGGGTCAGATAGTCTGCCACAGTGTACTGTATCAGTCACAGGGGTCAGATAGTCTGCCACAGTGTACTGTATCAGTCACAGGGGTCAGATAGTCTGCCACAGTGTGCTGTATCAGTCACAGGGTCAGATAGTCTGCCACAGTGTACTGTATCAGTCACAGGGGTCAGATAGTCTGCCACAGTGTGCTGTATCAGTCACAGGGGTCAGATAGTCTGCCACAGTGTGCTGTATCAGTCACAGGGGTCAGATAGTCTGCCACAGTGTGCTGTATCAGTCACAGGGGTCAGATAGTCTGCCACAGTGTACTGTATCAGTCACAGGGGTCAGATAGTCTGCCACAGTGTGCTGTATCAGTCACAGGGGTCAGATAGTCTGCCACTGTGTGCTGTATCAGTCACAGGGGTCAGATAGTCTGCCACAGTGTGCTGTATCAGTCACAGGGTCAGATAGTCTGCCACAGTGTACTGTATCAGTCACAGGGGTCAGATAGTCTGCCACAGTGTGCTGTATCAGTCACAGGGGTCAGATAGTCTGCCACAGTGTACTGTATCAGTCACAGGGTCAGATAGTCTGCCACAGTGTGCTGTATCAGTCACAGGGGTCAGATAGTCTGCCACAGTGTACTGTATCAGTCACAGGGGTCAGATAGTCTGCCACAGTGTGCTGTATCAGTCACAGGGTCAGATAGTCTGCCACAGTGTACTGTATCAGTCACAGGGGTCAGATAGTCTGCCACAGTGTGCTGTATCAGTCACAGGGGTCAGATAGTCTGCCACAGTGTGCTGTATCAGTCACAGGGGTCAGATAGTCTGCCACTGTGTGCTGTATCAGTCACAGGGGTCAGATAGTCTGCCACAGTGTGCTGTATCAGTCACAGGGGTCAGATAGTCTGCCACAGTGTGCTGTATCAGTCACAGGGGTCAGATAGTCTGCCACAGTGTGCTGTATCAGTCACAGGGGTCAGATAGTCTGCCACAGTGTGCTGTATCAGTCACAGGGGTCAGATAGTCTGCCACTGTGTACTGTATCAGTCACAGGGGTCAGATAGTCTGCCACTGTGTGCTGTATCAGTCACAGGGGTCAGATAGTCTGCCACAGTGTGCTGTATCAGTCACAGGGGTCAGATAGTCTGCCACTGTGTGCTGTATCAGTCACAGGGGTCAGATAGTCTGCCACAGTGTACTGTATCAGTCACAGGGGTCAGATAGTCTGCCACAGTGTGCTGTATCAGTCACAGGGGTCAGATAGTCTGCCACATGTGTGCTGTATCAGTCACAGGGTCAGATAGTCTGCCACAGTGTGCTGTATCAGTCACAGGGGTCAGATAGTCTGCCACTGTGTGCTGTATCAGTCACAGGGGTCAGATAGTCTGCCACAGTGTACTGTACCAGTCACAGGGGTCAGATAGTCTGCCACTGTGTACTGTATCAGTCACAGGGGTCAGATAGTCTGCCACAGTGTACTGTATCAGTCACAGGGGTCAGATAGTCTGCCACTGTGTGCTGTATCAGTCACAGGGGTCAGATAGTCTGCCACTGTGTGCTGTATCAGTCACAGGGGTCAGATAGTCTGCCACTGTGTGCTGTATCAGTCACAGGGGTCAGATAGTCTGCCACTGTGTGCTGTATCAGTCACAGGGGTCAGATAGTCTGCCACTGTGTGCTGTATCAGTCACAGGGGTCAGATAGTCTGCCACTGTGTGCTGTATCAGTCACAGGGGTCAGATAGTCTGCCACTGTGTGCTGTATCAGTCACAGGGGTCAGATAGTCTGCCACAGTGTGCTGTATCAGTCACAGGGGTCAGATAGTCTGCCACAGTGTACTGTACCAGTCACAGGGGTCAGATAGTCTGCCACAGTGTACTGAAGCACCCGGCCTCAGCCTACTTACACTCTAAAGTCAAATGTGTGCTGTATCGGTCACGGGGTCAGATAGTCTGCCACTGTGTGCTGTATCAGTCACAGGAGGTCAGATAGTCTGCCACAGTGTGCTGTATCAGTCACAGGGGTCAGATAGTCTGCCACAGTGTGCTGTATCAGTCACAGAGGTCAGATAGTCTGCCACTGTGTGCTGTATCAGTCACAGGGTCAGATAGTCTGCCACTGTGTGCTGTATCAGTCACAGGGGTCAGATAGTCTGCCACTGTGTGCTGTATCAGTCACAGGGGTCAGATAGTCTGCCACTGTGTGCTGTATCAGTCACAGGGGTCAGATAGTCTGGCACTGTGTGCTGTATCAGTCACAGGGGTCAGATAGTCTGCCACTGTGTGCTGTATCAGTCACAGGGGTCAGATAGTCTGCCACTGTGTGCTGTATCAGTCACAGGGGTCAGATAGTCTGCCACAGTGTGCTGTATCAGTCACAGGGGTCAGATAGTCTGCCACAGTGTACTGTACCAGTCACAGGGGTCAGATAGTCTGCCACAGTGTACTGAAGCACCCGGCCTCAGCCTACTTACACTCTAAAGTCAAATGTGTACTGTATCGGTCACAGGGGTCAGATAGTCTGCCACAGTCTGCCACAGTGTACTGTATCAGTCACAGGGGTCAGATAGTATGCCACAGTGTACTGTATCGGTCACAGGGGTCAGATAGTCTGCCACAGTGTACTGTATCAGTCACAGGGGTCAGATAGTCTGCCACAGTGTACTGTATCAGTCACAGGGGTCAGATAGTCTGCCACAGTGTACTGTACCAGTCACAGGGGTCAGATAGTCTGCCACAGTGTGCTATATCAGTCACAGGGGTCAGATAGTCTGCCACAGTGTACTGTACCAGTCACAGGGGTCAGATAGTATGCCACAGTGTACTGTACCAGTCACAGGGGTCAGATAGTCTGCCACAGTGTACTGTATCAGTCACAGGGGTCAGATAGTCTGCCACAGTGTGCTGTATCAGTCACAGGGGTCAGATAGTCTGCCACAGTGTACTGTATCAGTCACAGGGGTCAGATAGTCTGCCACAGTGTACTGTATCAGTCACAGGGGTCAGATAGTCTGCCACAGTGTACTGTACCAGTCACAGGGGTCAGATAGTCTGCCACAGTGTACTGTATCGGTCACAGGGGTCAGATAGTCTGCCACAGTGTGCTGTATCAGTCACAGGGGTCAGATAGTCTTCCACAGTATACTGTACCAGTCACAGGGGTCAGATAGTCTGCCACCGTGTGCTGTATCAGTCACAGGGGTCAGATAGTCTGCCACAGTGTGCTGTATCAGTCACAGGGGTCAGATAGTCTGCCACTGTGTGCTGTATCAGTCACAGGGGTCAGATAGTCTGCCACAGTGTACTGTATCAGTCACAGGGTCAGATAGTCTGCCACAGTGTGCTGTATCAGTCACAGGGGTCAGATAGTCTGCCACAGTGTACTGTACACAGTCACAGGGGTCAGATAGTCTGCCACAGTGTACTGAAGCACCCGGCCTCCAGCCTACTTACACTCTAAAGTCAAATGTGTACTGTATCGGTCACAGGGGGTCAGATAGTCTCGCCACAGTCTGCCACAGTGTACTGTATCAGTCACAGGGGTCAGATAGTATGCCACAGTGTACTGTATCGGTCACAGGGGTCAGATAGTCTGCCACAGTGTACTGTATCAGTCACAGGGGTCAGATAGTCTGCCACAGTGTACTGTATCAGTCCAGGGGTCAGATGGTCGCCACAGTGTACTGTACCAGTCACAGGGGTCAGATAGTCTGCCACAGTGTGCTATATCAGTCACAGGGGTCAGATAGTCTGCCACAGTGTACTGTACCAGTCACAGGGTCCGATAGTATGCCACAGTGTACTGTAC
>NC_068442.1:54824987-54872680 GCF_023373465.1 Oncorhynchus keta
TCTGCCTTTTATTACTTTTTTTTACTTACTTCAATGTATTGATACTCATGCAACCTATTAAGAAATCGACCTGACCTTCGAGAGCTTTTTATGTCTCTATTTTGTTTTGGTCAGGGTCTGTTTTCTATGGTTTGTTTTTCTTTGTTTTGGCCCGGTATGGTTCTCAATCAGGACAGCTGTCTATCGTTGTCTCTGATTGGGAACCATACTTAGGTAGCTTTTCACCCCCCCTATGTGTTGTGGGTAGCTGTTTTCTGTTTAGTGTTTTCTGCACCTGACAGGAATGTTCAGGTTTCGTTTATTCACTTTGTCATTTTTCTTTCAGTGTTCTGTTTATAAAAGTCATGAACACTTACCACGCTGCGCTTTGGTCCGATCCTCCTCATCAGACGACGACAACCGTTACACGAATGTTAGTACTGTTAAGGCTCTGTTGATTGATGGATTTTAAAACACTAATTATGGTTGGGAGAGATTAAGCAACAGGAGTGGCTAATAAGTCTGGCTGCACAGCTGATTGGCTCATTTTAGTGTAAATTATACAATTATAATAAGAATAAACTGTATTTTGAAAATAAGATAAATGATACAAATTATGATGGAAAATCTTTGAATTATTAAAAATGAAATTATAGACAGAATCATTCATTCATGATTCATTCATTCATGAACTCCATCTGTCGTTGAATCAGATGGTTCCATCATTACAAAACCTTTTGATATTACCAATTATTTTAATTACTATTTAATCTGCAAATTGGGCCGACTTTGGCAGGAAATGCCAACGACAAACAGCGAGCCATCACATTCATGCATAAAATACCTTCATAATGAAAGATAAAACATTGTCATTTTGAATTCTGTAAGGTTAGTGTGGGAGAGGTGGACAAAAGATTGTTGTTCATCAATAAATGATAAACCTTGTATTTACAACCTAGATGGATCAAATCAAACGGTATTTATACAGTACATTTCAGACATGGAATGCAACGCAATGCGCTTCAAAGGAAAAAAAACTATGAAAAAAAAAGCGGAAATATTTAACAATCATAAGATAAAAACAAAACAATGACGAACTGAACAACTAAAAAGCACCCAAAAGGAAAAGCAAAGTAGAAAAATATGTGTTTTAAGATCAGTTTCAGCCCCCCTCAGGGTCTCTGGCAGGCTATATAACTAAAGGCTGGGGGCAGAGTAACTAAAGACTGGGGGCAGAGTAACTAAAGGCTGGGGGCAGAGTAACTAAAGGCAGAGTAACTAAAGGCAGAGTAACTAAAGGCTGGGGGCAGAGTAACTAAAGGCTGGGGGCAGAGTAACTAAAGACTGGGGGCAGAGTAACTAAAGGCAGAGTAACTAAAGGCAGGGGGCAGAGTAACTAAAGACTGGGGGCATAGTAACTAAAGGCTGGGGGCAGAGTAACTAAAGGCAGAGTAACTAAAGGCATAGTAACTAAAGGCAGAGTAACTAAAGGCTGGGGGCAGAGTAACTAAAGGCTGGGGGCAGAGTAACTAAACGCTGGGGACAGAGTAACTAAAGGCTGGGGGCATAGTAACTAAAGGCTGGGTGCATAGTAACTAAAGGCTGGGGGCATAGTAACTAAAGGCAGGGGGCATAGTAACTAAAGGCTGGGGGCATAGTAACTAAAGGCTGGGATGATAGTAACTGAAGGCTGGGGGCATAGTAACTAAAGGCGGGGGGCATAGTAACTAAAGGCTGGGGGCATAGTAACTAAAGGCTGGGGGCATAGTAACTAGAGACTGGGGGCATAGTAACTAAAAGGCTGGGGGATAGTAACTAAAGGCATAGTAACTAAAGGCTGGGGGCATAGTAACTAAAGGCTGGGGGCATAGTAACTAAAGGCTGGGGGCATAGTAACTAGAGACTGGGGGCATAGTAACTAGAGACTGGGGGCATAGTAACTAGAGACTGGGGGCATAGTAACTAAAGGCTGGGGGCAGAGTAACTAAAGGCTGGGGGCAGAGTAACTAAATACTGCCTCTTCATGCTTCTTGGTCCTCGGCTTTGAGATAGTTAAAAGGCCAGAAGACCTGAGGGACCTACTGGGTACATACAGTAACTTAAAAGCATATCTTACATATATTGAGGTGCACAATCGTGGATTGATTTAAAAACCAATAGAAGATTCTTGAAAATGAATTCTAAAACTCACCAGTGTAGAGACTTTAAAACCGGTGTAATGTCACATTGGCCAACTAGCTGCCACCGTTGGTTCACATACACTAAGTTGACTGTGCCTTTAAACAGCTTGGAAAATCCCAGAAAATTATGTCATGGCTTTAGAAGCTTCTGATAGGCTACTTGAA
Organism: Oncorhynchus keta; assembly: GCF_023373465.1. Taxonomy (NCBI): domain Eukaryota; kingdom Metazoa; phylum Chordata; class Actinopteri; order Salmoniformes; family Salmonidae; genus Oncorhynchus; species Oncorhynchus keta. The sequence goes on from NC_068442.1 coordinate 54,827,312, forward strand.
ATCATTTGAGTCAACTAGAGGTGTAACCTGAGGATGTATTTCAAGGCCTACCTTCAAACTTAGTGTCTCTGATTGACATAATGGGAAAATCAAAAGAAATAAGCGAAGACCTCAGAAAAAAAATTGTAGACCTCCACAAGTCTGGTTCATCCTTGGGAGCAATTTTCAAATGCCTGAAGGTACCACGTTCATCTGTACAAACAATACTACGCAAGTATAAACACTGTGGGACTCAGCCGTCATATTGCTCAGGAAGGAGACGCGTTCTGTCTCCTAGAGATGAACGTACTTTGGTGCGAAAAGTGTAAATCAATCCAGAACAACAACAAAGGACCTTGTGAAGATGCTGGAGGAAACAGGTACAAACCTATCTATATCCACAGTCAAACAAGTCCTATATCGACATAACCTGAAAGGCCGCTCAGCAAGGAAGAAGCTACTGCTCCAAAACCGCCATAAAAAAGCCAAACTATGGTTTGCAACTGCACATGGGGACAAAGATTGTACTTTTTGGAGAAATGTCCTCTGGTCTGATGAAACAAAAATATAACTGTTTGGCCATAATGACCATTGTTATGTTTGGAGGAAAAAGGGGGAGGCTTGCAAGCCGAAGATCACCATCCCAACCGTGAAGCACGGGGGTGACAGCATCAGGTTGTGGGGGTGCTTTGCTGCAGGAGGGACTGGTGCGCTTCACAAAATAGATGGCATCATGAGGAAGGAAATGTATGTGGATATATCTCAATACATCAGTCAGGAAGTTAAAGCTTAGTCGCAAAAGGGTCTCCAGATGGACAATGACCCCAAGCATACTTCCAAAGTTGTGGCAAAATGGCTTAAGTGTAACGGCGTTCTTCTATCTCCTCCTCTGATGAAGAGGTAGAACAAGGATCGGACCAAAATGCAGCGTGTTGATGATTCATGATATATTTTAATGAAGGAAAAATGATACAAACAGAAACTACAAAAAATTATTAAAATGAAATAACGAAAACCGAAACAGCCCTATCTGGTGCAAACACAAAGATGGGAACAATCACCCACGAAACACTCACAGAATATGGCTGCCTAAATATGGTTCCCAATCAGAGACAACGATAATCACCTGACTCTGATTGAGAACCGCCTCAGGCAGCCATAGACTAATTAGTCACCCCACAAAACCCCAAGACAAAAAAACACACCACAATAACCCATGTCACACCCTGGCCTGACCAAACAAATAAAGAAAACACAAAATACTATGACCAGGGCGTGACATTAAGGACAACAATGTCAAGGTGTTGGAGTGGCCATCACAAAGCCCTGACCTCAATCCTATAGAACATGTGTGGGCAGAACTGAAAAAGCATGTTCGAGCAAGGAGGCCTACAAACCTGACTCAGTTACACCAGCTCTGTCAGGAGGCCTACAAACCTGACTCACTTACACCAGCTCTGTCAGGAGGCCTACAAACCTGACTCAGTTACACCAGCTCTGTCAGGAGGCCTACAAACCTGACTCAGTTACACCAGCTCTGTCAGGAGGCCTACAAACCTGACTCAGTTACACCAGCTCTGTCAGGAGGCCTACAAACCTGACTCAGTTACACCAGCTCTGTCAGGAGGCCTACAAACCTGACTCAGTTACACCAGCTCTGTCAGGAGGCCTACAAACCTGACTCAGTTACACCAGCTCTGTCAGGAGGCCTACAAACCTGACTCAGTTACACCAGCTCTGTCAGGAGCCCTACAAACCTGACTCAGTTACACCAGCTCTGTCAGGAGGCCTACAAACCTGACTCAGTTACACCAGCTCTGTCAGGAGGCCTACAAACCTGACTCAGTTACACCAGCTCTGTCAGGAGGCCTACAAACCTGACTCAGTTACACCAGCTCTGTCAGGAGGCCTACAAACCTGACTCAGTTACACCAGCTCTGTCAGGAGGCCTACAAACCTGACTCAGTTACACCAGCTCTGTCAGGAGGCCTACAAACCTGACTCAGTTACACCAGCTCTGTCAGGAGGCCTACAAACCTGACTCAGTTACACCAGCTCTGTCAGGAGGCCTACAAACCTGACTCAGTTACACCAGCTCTGTCAGGAGGCCTACAAACCTGACTCAGTTACACCAGCTCTGTCAGGAGGCCTACAAACCTGACTCCAGTTACACCAGCTCTGTCAGGAGGCCTACAAACCTGACTCAGTTACACCAGCTCTGTCAGGAGGCCTACAAACCTGACTCAGTTACACCAGCTCTGTCAGGAGGCCTACAAACCTGACTCAGTTACACCAGCTCTGTCAGGAGGAATGGGCCAAACTTATTGTGAGAAGCTTGTGGAAGCCTACCTGAAACATTTGACCCAAATGAAACAATTTAAAGGCAATGCTACCAAATACTAATTGAGTGTATGTAAACTTCTGACCCACTGGGAATGTGATGAAAGGAATAAAAGCTGAAATAAATCTTTCTCTCTACTATTATTCTGACATTTCACGTTCTTAAAATAAAGTGGCGATCCTAACTGACCAGAAACAGGGAATTCTTACCAGGATTAAGTGCCAGGAATTGTGAAAACTGAGTTTAAATGTATTTGACGAAGGTGTATGTAAACTTCCGACTTCAACTGTATCTGAAAGTTTAGTAGTATTTGAACCCAGGGCTGGTCCTCTACCCTACTGTCTGCTGTGCGGAGGATGGCTCAGCAAGGCGTCTGGCTCTAACTTCTTTGGTCGGTCAAAGCTAAATGGGGGTTTAAATAAGCTGGCAAATCAGCTGAGTTCCTTGCTCAACCCACGCTTATTGCGGGAGCCAAGTTGCCCACTCTCAGCCGCCTCATTGCAATCAACAGCCAAGTTGCCCACTCTCAGCCGCCTCAGAGCAATCAACAGCCAAGTTGCCCACTCCCAGCCGCCTCAGAGCAATCAACAGCCAAGTTGCCCACTCCCAGCCGCCTCAGAGCAATCAACAGCCAAGTTGCCCACTCCCAGCTGCCTCAGAGCAATCAACAGCCAAGTTGCCCACTCCCAGCTGCCTCAGAGCAATCAACAGGGGGATTGTTGGAGTGGTACACAGATTAGCCTACTATCTCCCTGCACTTAATATGTCAGCACGTAGAGGTTTTGCCCTGGGCAGGTTTGTGAGGTAAGCAGAATCACTACAGTCTGTTTACACAATACTTGTCGTACATCACAAATGGCGCCCTATTCCTATATAGTGCACTACTTTTGCAGTACACAGAACTTGTAGTGTGAAATACTAAAGCCAAGGTTGCTCGGTTGGTTTCACCTCGAACAAACAGATGGGAATACATTTGGTACAAGCATTGGCATCTCTGTCTGTTTTATATTTATTCGTGCTCCACAGAGTTCAACAGCACAGTCTGCACAACATAAAATAGCATTGGCTTTCAAATCTTGCTGAGAGGGAGAGAAGAGAGGGAGAGAAAATTGGGTTCTTGGTCACATCTCTTCTCCCCCGGTTGCTCAGTTTGGCCGGGCGGCCAGCTCTAGGAAGAGTCTTGGTGGTTCCAAACCAATACAAAACTCCAGCACACAACGTCCCACAGAGTGAGCACACTCTGCCACAAAGAGGCAGTTTAATCGGAGCAAGGTCCACGTCCAGGGGTGAGCACGCTCTGCCACAAAGAGGCAGTTTAGTCGGAGCAAAGTCCACGTCCAGGGAGTGAGCACGCTCTGCCACAAAGAGGCAGTTTAGTCGGAGCAAAGTCAACGTCCAGGGGGTGAGCACGCTCTGCCACAAAGAGGCAGTTTAGTCGGAGCAAAGTCCACGTCCAGGGGGTGAGCACGCTCTGCCACAAAGAGGCAGTTTAGTCAGAGCAAAGTCCACGTCCAGGGAGTGAGCACGCTCTGCCACAAAGAGGCAGTTTAGTCAGAGCAAAGTCAACGTCCAGGGGGTGAGCACGCTCTGCCACAAAGAGGCAGTTTCGTCGGAGCAAAGTCAACGTCCAGGGGTGAGCACGCTCTGCCACAAAGAGGCAGTTTCGTCGGAGCAAAGTCAACGTCCAGGGAGTGAGCACGCTCTGCCACAAAGAGGCAGTTTCGTCGGAGCAAAGTCAACGTCCAGGGAGTGAGCACGCTCTGCCACAAAGAGGCAGTTGAGTTGGAGCAAAGTCAGATCGTCTTGTGTTCCAAAAATGTTGTTTTTAGTAACGTGAATCACTTCTGCTCACGTCAAGGTGAAGAGCGGAAGAATTGAAGGACTGAATCCGAGCCTCTGGGGTTAACATTTGTGGAAAGCGGAAGCTTCTAAGCGAGATGCGGGTTTCATTGGCCTTGTCAGGCGTGATTTGAGTTCTTCAGTCGAAGTCGCGAGAGTGCGACTCACCATAGTTTCCGAGAGCACAGACTGAAATGGAGGCTTTCTTTTTGACAACAGTTTTTTTGGGGGGGGTTTCAGTCATCGACAGAATGTCCAAGTGCAGATGCTGGAAAACCTTTCCTATTCATAATGTATAAAACCAAGCTGTGTTTGTGTTGGCAAAACATGGCTCTACAAAAGCAACTCATTTCCATTTGGAAATTAAGAATACCTAGTATTGGTTTATGTGGCAAATAACTAAATCTCAGACAAGATTCACATCTGGTAAACAAGCAACAGGAAATATGATTCATGAGTAAAAATGTATTTTGTATGTGGTCAACGGGACATTTGTCTCGGTCAATCAAGAATAGCCTATCTTTGGACAGAGACAACGTACTGCTATAACATTAGTAATGAGACAACGTACTGCTATAACATTAGTAATGAGACAACGTACTGCTGCTATAACATTAGTAATGAGACAACGTACTGCTATAACATTAGTAATGAGACAACGTACTGCTATAACATTAGTAATGAGACAACGTACTGCTATAACATTAGTAATGAGACAACGTACTGCTATAACATTAGTAATGAGACAACGTACTGCTATAACATTAGTAATGAGACAACGTACTGCTGCTATAACATTAGTAATGAGACAACGTACTGCTGCTATAACATTAGTAATGAGACAACGTACTGCTATAACATTAGTAATGAGACAACGTACTGCTATAACATTAGTAATGAGACAACGTACTGCTATAACATTAGTAATGAGACAACGTACTGTTATAACATTAGTAATGAGACAACGTGCTGCTGCTATAACATTAGTAATGAGACAACGTACTGCTATAACATTAGTAATGAGACAACGTGCTGCTATAACATTAGTAATGAGACAACGTACTGCTATAACATTAGTAATGAGACAACGTACTGCTATAACATTAGTAATGAGACAACGTACTGCTATAACATTAGTAATGAGACAACGTGCTGCTATAACATTAGTAATGAGACAACGTACTGCTATAACATTAGTAATGAGACAACGTACTGCTATAACATTAGTAATGAGACAACGTACTGCTATAACATTAGTAATGAGACAACGTACTGCTATAACATTAGTAATGAGACAACGTACTGCTATAACATTAGCAATGAGACAACGTACTGCTATAACATTAGTAATGAGACAACGTACTGCTATAACATTAGTAATGAGACAACGTACTGCTGCTATAACATTAGTAATGAGACAACGTGCTGCTATAACATTAGTAATGAGACAACGTACTGCTATAACATTAGTAATGAGACAACGTACTGCTATAACATTAGTAATGAGACAACGTACTGCTGCTATAACATTAGTAATGAGACAACGTGCTGCTATAACATTAGTAATGAGACAACGTACTGCTGCTATAACATTAGTAATGAGACAACGTACTGCTATAACATTAGTAATGAGACAACGTACTGTTATAACATTAGTAATGAGACAACGTACTGCTGCTATAACATTAGTAATGAGACAACGTACTGCTATAACATTAGTAATGAGACAACGTACTGCTGTTATAACATTAGTAATGAGACAACGTACTGCTATAACATTAGTAATGAGACAACGTACTGCTATAACATTAGTAATGAGACAACGTACTGCTATAACATTAGTAATGAGACAACGTACTGCTGTTATAACATTAGTAATGAGACAACGTACTGCTGCTATAACATTAGTAATGAGACAACGTACTGCTGTTATAACATTAGTAATGAGACAACGTACTGCTATAACATTAGTAATGAGACAACGTACTGCTGTTATAACATTAGTAATGAGACAACGTACTGCTGCTATAACATTAGTAATGAGACAACGTACTGCTGTTATAACATTAGTAATGAGACAACGTACTGCTGTTATAACATTAGTAATGAGACAACGTACTGCTGTTATAACATTAGTAATGAGACAACGTGCTGCTATAACATTAGTAATGAGACAACGTACTGCTATAACATTAGTAATGAGACAACGTGCTGCTATAACATTAGTAATGAGACAACGTACTGCTATAACATTAGTAATGAGACAACGTGCTGCTGTTATAACATTAGTAATGAGACAACGTACTGTTATAACATTAGTAATGAGACAACGTACTGCTATAACATTAGTAATGAGACAACGTGCTGCTATAACATTAGTAATGAGACAACGTACTGCTATAACATTAGTAATGAGACAACGTACTGCTATAACATTAGTAATGAGACAACGTACTGCTGTTATAACATTAGTAATGAGACAACGTACTGCTGCTATAACATTAGTAATGAGACAACGTACTGCTGCTATAACATTAGTAATGAGACAACGTGCTGCTATAACATTAGTAATGAGACAACGTACTGCTATAACATTAGTAATGAGACAACGTACTGCTGTTATAACATTAGTAATGAGACAACGTGCTGCTATAACATTAGTAATGAGACAACGTACTGCTATAACATTAGTAATGAGACAACGTACTGCTGTTATAACATTAGTAATGAGACAACGTACTGCTATAACATTAGTAATGAGACAACGTACTGCTGTTATAACATTAGTAATGAGACAACGTACTGTTATAACATTAGTAATGAGACAACGTACTGCTATAACATTAGTAATGAGACAACGTACTGCTATAACATTAGTAATGAGACAACGTACTGCTATAACATTAGTAATGAGACAACGTGCTGCTATAACATTAGTAATGAGACAACGTACTGCTGTTATAACATTAGTAATGAGACAACGTGCTGCTATAACATTAGTAATGAGACAACGTACTGCTATAACATTAGTAATGAGACAACGTACTGCTATAACATTAGTAATGAGACAACGTACTGTTATAACATTAGTAATGAGACAACGTGCTGCTGCTATAACATTAGTAATGAGACAACGTACTGCTATAACATTAGTAATGAGACAACGTGCTGCTATAACATTAGTAATGAGACAACGTACTGCTATAACATTAGTAATGAGACAACGTACTGCTATAACATTAGTAATGAGACAACGTACTGCTATAACATTAGTAATGAGACAACGTGCTGCTATAACATTAGTAATGAGACAACGTACTGCTATAACATTAGTAATGAGACAACGTACTGCTATAACATTAGTAATGAGACAACGTGCTGCTATAACATTAGTAATGAGACAACGTACTGCTATAACATTAGTAATGAGACAACGTACTGCTATAACATTAGCAATGAGACAACGTACTGCTATAACATTAGTAATGAGACAACGTACTGCTATAACATTAGTAATGAGACAACGTACTGCTATAACATTAGTAATGAGACAACGTGCTGCTATAACATTAGTAATGAGACAACGTACTGCTATAACATTAGTAATGAGACAACGTACTGCTATAACATTAGTAATGAGACAACGTACTGCTGCTATAACATTAGTAATGAGACAACGTACTGCTGCTATAACATTAGTAATGAGACAACGTACTGCTGCTATAACATTAGTAATGAGACAACGTACTGCTATAACATTAGTAATGAGACAACGTACTGTTATAACATTAGTAATGAGACAACGTACTGCTGCTATAACATTAGTAATGAGACAACGTACTGCTGTTATAACATTAGTAATGAGACAACGTACTGCTGTTATAACATTAGTAATGAGACAACGTGCTGCTATAACATTAGTAATGAGACAACGTACTGCTATAACATTAGTAATGAGACAACGTACTGCTATAACATTAGTAATGAGACAACGTACTGCTGTTATAACATTAGTAATGAGACAACGTACTGCTGCTATAACATTAGTAATGAGACAACGTACTGCTGTTATAACATTAGTAATGAGACAACGTACTGCTATAACATTAGTAATGAGACAACGTACTGCTATAACATTAGTAATGAGACAACGTGCTGCTATAACATTAGTAATGAGACAACGTACTGCTATAACATTAGTAATGAGACAACGTGCTGCTGTTATAACATTAGTAATGAGACAACGTACTGCTGTTATAACATTAGTAATGAGACAACGTACTGCTATAACATTAGTAATGAGACAACGTACTGTTATAACATTAGTAATGAGACAACGTACTGCTGCTATAACATTAGTAATGAGACAACGTACTGCTATAACATTAGTAATGAGACAACGTACTGCTGTTATAACATTAGTAATGAGACAACGTACTGTTATAACATTAGTAATGAGACAACGTACTGCTATAACATTAGTAATGAGACAACGACTGCTATAACATTAGTAATGAGACAACGTACTGCTATAACATTAGTAATGAGACAACGTGCTGCTATAACATTAGTAATGAGACAACGTACTGCTGCTATAACATTAGTAATGAGACAACGTACTGCTGCTATAACATTAGTAATGAGACAACGTACTGCTGCTATAACATTAGTAATGAGACAACGTGCTGCTATAACATTAGTAATGAGACAACGTACTGCTATAACATTAGTAATGAGACAACGTACTGCTGTTATAACATTAGTAATGAGACAACGTGCTGCTATAACATTAGTAATGAGACAACGTACTGCTATAACATTAGTAATGAGACAACGTACTGCTGTTATAACATTAGTAATGAGACAACGTACTGCTGCTATAACATTAGTAATGAGACAACGTGCTGCTATAACATTAGTAATGAGACAACGTACTGCTATAACATTAGTAATGAGACAACGTACTGCTATAACATTAGTAATGAGACAACGTACTGCTGCTATAACATTAGTAATGAGACAACATACTGCTGTTATAACATTAGTAATGAGACAACGTACTGTTATAACATTAGTAATGAGACAACGTACTGCTGCTATAACATTAGTAATGAGACAACGTACTGCTATAACATTAGTAATGAGACAACGTACTGCTATAACATTAGTAATGAGACAACGTACTGCTGCTATAACATTAGTAATGAGACAACGTACTGCTGCTATAACATTAGTAATGAGACAACGTACTGCTGCTATAACATTAGTAATGAGACAACGTACTGCTATAACATTAGTAATGAGACAACGTACTGCTATAACATTAGTAATGAGACAACGTACTGTTATAACATTAGTAATGAGACAACGTACTGCTATAACATTAGTAATGAGACAACGTGCTGCTGCTATAACATTAGTAATGAGACAACGTACTGCTGCTATAACATTAGTAATGAGACAACGTACTGCTGCTATAACATTAGTAATGAGACAACGTACTGCTATAACATTAGTAATGAGACAACGTACTGCTATAACATTAGTAATGAGACAACGTACTGCTATAACATTAGTAATGAGACAACGTACTGCTGCTATAACATTAGTAATGAGACAACGTACTGCTATAACATTAGTAATGAGACAACGTACTGCTGCTATAACATTAGTAATGAGACAACGTACTGCTATAACATTAGTAATGAGACAACGTACTGCTGCTATAACATTAGTAATGAGACAACGTACTGCTGTTATAACATTAGTAATGAGACAACGTACTGCTATAACATTAGTAATGAGACAACGTACTGCTATAACATTAGTAATGAGACAACGTACTGCTATAACATTAGTAATGAGACAACGTGCTGCTATAACATTAGTAATGAGACAACGTGCTGCTATAACATTAGTAATGAGACAACGTACTGCTATAACATTAGTAATGAGACAACGTACTGCTGCTATAACATTAGTAATGAGACAACGTACTGCTGCTATAACATTAGTAATGAGACAACGTACTGCTATAACATTAGTAATGAGACAACGTACTGCTGCTATAACATTAGTAATGAGACAACGTACTGCTATAACATTAGTAATGAGACAACGTGCTGCTATAACATTAGTAATGAGACAACGTACTGCTGCTATAACATTAGTAATGAGACAACGTACTGCTATAACATTAGTAATGAGACAACGTACTGCTGCTATAACATTAGTAATGAGACAACGTACTGCTGCTATAACATTAGTAATGAGACAACGTACTGCTATAACATTAGTAATGAGACAACGTACTGCTGCTATAACATTAGTAATGAGACAACGTACTGCTGCTATAACATTAGTAATGAGACAACGTACTGCTATAACATTAGTAATGAGACAACGTACTGCTATAACATTAGTAATGAGACAACGTGCTGCTATAACATTAGTAATGAGACAACGTACTGCTATAACATTAGTAATGAGACAACGTACTGCTATAACATTAGTAATGAGACAACGTACTGCTATAACATTAGTAATGAGACAACGTACTGCTATAACATTAGTAATGAGACAACGTACTGCTATAACATTAGTAATGAGACAACGTACTGCTGCTATAACATTAGTAATGAGACAACGTACTGCTGCTATAACATTAGTAATGAGACAACGTGCTGCTATAACATTAGTAATGAGACAACGTACTGCTGCTATAACATTAGTAATGAGACAACGTACTGCTATAACATTAGTAATGAGACAACGTACTGCTGCTATAACATTAGTAATGAGACAACGTACTGCTATAACATTAGTAATGAGACAACGTACTGCTATAACATTAGTAATGAGACAACGTACTGCTATAACATTAGTAATGAGACAACGTACTGCTATAACATTAGTAATGAGACAACGTACTGCTATAACATTAGTAATGAGACAACGTACTGCTGCTATAACATTAGTAATGAGACAACGTACTGCTGCTATAACATTAGTAATGAGACAACGTACTGCTGCTATAACATTAGTAATGAGACAACGTACTGCTATAACATTAGTAATGAGACAACGTACTGCTGCTATAACATTAGTAATGAGACAACGTACTGCTGCTATAACATTAGTAATGAGACAACGTACTGCTATAACATTAGTAATGAGACAACGTACTGCTGCTATAACATTAGTAATGAGACAACGTACTGCTATAACATTAGTAATGAGACAACGTGCTGCTATAACATTAGTAATGAGACAACGTACTGCTATAACATTAGTAATGAGACAACGTACTGCTGCTATAACATTAGTAATGAGACAACGTGCTGCTATAACATTAGTAATGAGACAACGTACTGCTATAACATTAGTAATGAGACAACGTACTGCTATAACATTAGTAATGAGACAACGTACTGCTGCTATAACATTAGTAATGAGACAACGTACTGCTATAACATTAGTAATGAGACAACGTACTGCTGTTATAACATTAGTAATGAGACAACGTACTGCTATAACATTAGTAATGAGACAACGTACTGCTATAACATTAGTAATGAGACAACGTACTGCTATAACATTAGTAATGAGACAACGTGCTGCTGCTATAACATTAGTAATGAGACAACGTACTGCTGCTATAACATTAGTAATGAGACAACGTACTGCTGCTATAACATTAGTAATGAGACAACGTACTGCTGCTATAACATTAGTAATGAGACAACGTACTGCTGTTATAACATTAGTAATGAGACAACGTACTGCTGTTATAACATTAGTAATGAGACAACGTACTGCTGCTATAACATTAGTAATGAGACAACGTACTGCTATAACATTAGTAATGAGACAACGTACTGCTGCTATAACATTAGTAATGAGACAACGTACTGCTGCTATAACATTAGTGAGACAAACTGCTGAGACAACGTACTGCTATAACATTAGTAATGAGACAACGTGCTGCTGCTATAACATTAGTAATGAGACAACGTACTGCTGCTATAACATTAGTAATGAGACAACGTACTGCTATAACATTAGTAATGAGACAACGTACTGCTGCTATAACATTAGTAATGAGACAACGTACTGCTGCTATAACATTAGTAATGAGACAACGTACTGCTATAACATTAGTAATGAGACAACGTGCTGCTGCTATAACATTAGTAATGAGACAACGTACTGCTGCTATAACAATAACATTAGTAATGAGACAACGTACTGCTGTTATAACATTAGTAATGAGACAACGTACTGCTGTTATAACATTAGTAATGAGACAACGTACTGCTGTTATAACATTAGTAATGAGACAACGTGCTGCTGCTATAACATTAGTAATGAGACAACGTACTGCTGCTATAACATTAGTAATGAGACAACGTACTGCTGCTATAACATTAGTAATGAGACAACGTACTGCTGCTATAACATTAGTAATGAGACAACGTACTGCTATAACATTAGTAATGAGACAACGTACTGCTGCTATAACATTAGTAATGAGACAACGTACTGCTGCTATAACATTAGTAATGAGACAACGTACTGCTATAACATTAGTAATGAGACAACGTACTGCTGCTATAACATTAGTAATGAGACAACGTACTGCTGCTATAACATTAGTAATGAGACAACGTACTGCTATAACATTAGTAATGAGACAACGTGCTGCTGCTATAACATTAGTAATGAGACAACGTACTGCTGCTATAACATTAGTAATGAGACAACGTGCTGCTGCTATAACATTAGTAATGAGACAACGTACTGCTGCTATAACATTAGTAATGAGACAACGTACTGCTATAACATTAGTAATGAGACAACGTACTGCTGCTATAACATTAGTAATGAGACAACGTACTGCTATAACATTAGTAATGAGACAACGTACTGCTGCTATAACATTAGTAATGAGACAACGTACTGCTATAACATTAGTAATGAGACAACGTACTGCTGCTATAACATTAGTAATGAGACAACGTACTGCTGCTATAACATTAGTAATGAGACAACGTGCTGCTATAACATTAGTAATGAGACAACGTGCTGCTATAACATTAGTAATGAGACACCGTACTGTTATAACATTAGTAATGAGACAACGTACTGCTATAACATTAGTAATGAGACAACGTACTGCTATAACATTAGTAATGAGACAACGTACTGCTATAACATTAGTAATGAGACAACGTACTGCTATAACATTAGTAATGAGACAACGTACTGCTATAACATTAGTAATGAGACAACGTACTGCTATAACATTAGTAATGAGACAACGTACTGCTATAACATTAGTAATGAGACAACGTGCTGCTATAACATTAGTAATGAGACAACGTGCTGCTATAACATTAGTAATGAGACAACGTACTGCTATAACATTAGTAATGAGACAACGTACTGCTATAACATTAGTAATGAGACAACGTGCTGCTATAACATTAGTAATGAGACAACGTACTGCTATAACATTAGTAATGAGACAACGTGCTGCTATAACATTAGTAATGAGACAACGTACTGCTGCTATAACATTAGTAATGAGACAACGTACTGCTGTTATAACATTAGTAATGAGACAACGTACTGCTGCTATAACATTAGTAATGAGACAACGTACTGCTGCTATAACATTAGTAATGAGACAACGTACTGCTATAACATTAGTAATGAGACAACGTACTGCTGCTATAACATTAGTAATGAGACAACGTACTGCTGCTATAACATTAGTAATGAGACAACGTACTGCTATAACATTAGTAATGAGACAACGTACTGCTGCTATAACATTAGTAATGAGACAACGTACTGCTGCTATAACATTAGTAATGAGACAACGTACTGCTATAACATTAGTAATGAGACAACGTACTGCTATAACATTAGTAATGAGACAACGTACTGCTATAACATTAGTAATGAGACAACGTACTGTTATAACATTAGTAATGAGACAACGTACTGCTATAACATTAGTAATGAGACAACGTGCTGCTGCTATAACATTAGTAATGAGACAACGTACTGCTATAACATTAGTAATGAGACAACGTACTGCTATAACATTAGTAATGAGACAACATACTGCTGCTATAACATTAGTAATGAGACAACGTACTGCTATAACATTAGTAATGAGACAACGTACTGCTATAACATTAGTAATGAGACAACGTACTGCTATAACATTAGTAATGAGACAACGTACTGCTATAACATTAGTAATGAGACAACGTACTGCTATAACATTAGTAATGAGACAACGTACTGCTATAACATTAGTAATGAGACAACGTACTGCTATAACATTAGTAATGAGACAACGTACTGCTGCTATAACATTAGTAATGAGACAACATACTGCTGCTATAACATTAGTAATGAGACAACGTACTGCTATAACATTAGTAATGAGACAACGTACTGCTATAACATTAGTAATGAGACAACGTACTGCTATAACATTAGTAATGAGACAACGTACTGCTATAACATTAGTAATGAGACAACGTACTGCTATAACATTAGTAATGAGACAACGTACTGCTGCTATAACATTAGTAATGAGACAACGTACTGCTATAACATTAGTAATGAGACAACGTACTGCTATAACATTAGTAATGAGACAACGTACTGCTATAACATTAGTAATGAGACAACGTACTGTTATAACATTAGTAATGAGACAACGTACTGCTATAACATTAGTAATGAGACAACGTACTGCTGTTATAACATTAGTAGTGAGACAACGTACTGCTGTTATAACAAGGATTTTCTAACGATCTATTAGCCTTTTAAATTGATCAACTTGGATTAATATAATAATAATAATAATAATATATGCCATTTAGCTGACGCTTTTATCCAAAGCGACTTACAGTCATGTGTGCATACATTCTACGTATGGGTGGTCCCGGGAATCGAACCCACTACCCTGGCGTTACAAGCGCCATGCTCTACCAACTGAGCCACAGAAGGACCACGATTAGCTAACACAAGGTGCCATTGGAACACAGCAGTGATGGTTGCTGATAATGGGCCTCATTTCTCATTTCAATATCTACACTGTATTTCTGATAAAAATAGATTTACTTTCAAAAACAAGGATATTTAAGTGACCAAACTTTTGAAAGATAGTATATATCTGGATTCTCTATATATCTGGATTCTCTATCTAGATATATATCTGGATTCTCTATCTAGATATATATCTGGATTCTCGATCTAGATATATATCTGGATTCTCTATCTAGATTCTCTATCTGGATTCTCTATCTAGATTCTCTATCTGGATTCTCTTCTCCTCTTTATATTAAGTGGTCTAGTTGAATGTGAAGATAACTGGGGAGTCTTTTTCATTACACATCTCATTCCATGGCCAGCTCCTTCCCAGCGAACGGAACACAGCAACTTCTCTGATGGATTAGGGGAAGCAGATCTCTGGCAGCTTTGATCTGTTATTGATTAGCTCAGCCTGCCCGGTAATGGGGGGGTAATTGATCATCAGCTTTTAAAGGAAATGGGCTGCCAGTCCATCCCCTCCCTCCCTCTCCTTGTGGGCTAGCAGTAACACTCTGCCACGGGAGCCGACCTGCTATTACCTCTAGTAAAAGGTGAGGCTATCATGACACAGGGCGAGACCCAGATGCAGGTGGTTGGAGTCTTACAATATGTATTAATCCAATAGGGAAAGGCAAGAGAATGGTTGGAGTCTTACAATATGTATTAATCCAATAGGAGTCTTACAATATTTATTAATCCAATAGGAGTCTTACAATATTTATTAATCCAATAGGAGAAGGCAAGAGAATGGTTGTGGACAGGCAAAAGGGTCAGAACCAGTTCAGAGTCCAAAAGGTACCGGAGGGCAGGCAGTATGAAGGTCAGGGCAGGCAGTATGAAGGTCAGGGCAGGCAGGATGAAGGTCAGGGCAGGCAGGATGAAGGTCAGGGCAGGCAGGATGAAGGTCAGGGCAGGCAGAGTGAAGGTCAGTGCAGGTAGGATGATCAGACAGGTAGGAAAGTAGTCCAGGGTCAAGCAGGGGTCAAAAACCGTGAGGACTATCAAAAAGAGAACGGGAAAAACACGCTGGTTGGCTTGACTAACATACAAGACGAACTGGTACAGAGAGACAGGAAACACAGGGATAAATAAACTGGTACAGAGAGACAGGAAACACAGGGATAAATACACTGGTACAGATAGACAGGAAACACAGGGATAAATACACTGGTACAGAGAGACAGGAAACACAGGGATAAATACACTGGAACAGAGAGACAGGAAACACAGGGATAAATACACTGGTACAGAGAGACAGGAAACACAGGGATAAATACACTGGTACAGATAGACAGGAAACACAGGGATAAATACACTGGTACAGAGAGACAGGAAACACAGGGATAAATACACTGGAACAGAGAGACAGGAAACACAGGGATAAATACACTGGTACAGAGAGACAGGAAACACAGGGATAAATACACTGGAACAGAGAGACAGGAAACACAGGGATAAATACACTGGAACAGAGAGACAGGAAACACAGGGATAAATACACTGGTACAGAGAGACAGGAAACACAGGGATAAATACACTGGGGAAAATAAGAGACACCTGGACGGGGGCGGAGACAATCACAGGAACAGGTCAAACAGATCAGGGTGTGACAGAGGGCTGTTAAGGAACGTCCCGTTCTCTGTCTAAACACATCAGCTACACATGGTACCCTGAGAAAACGTTATAGATGTGTTTTTGTTTAACATGCTATAAGCCCTGAAGCTTTTTACTGCCTCGAGCAATACCTCCTTCGTTCCTAAAAGAACGCTGATATACAGTATAGGGATTTTTTGAAACCTTTGCTGGACAGAATATCAATACTCTACAGTGGTGAGGTGTGTTCTATGAATCCTTTGTCATTATTACACAATAGGAGGATTTACTACACTATTCCCCATATATTTGGTTCAATTTTTTTTCTCCATATGTTTATTAAAAGTGCAATATGCAGGAATCGCTCTGCCATTTTCTGATTCTAATAGTTTGCCTAATTTCAGTTTATGTGACAAAACAATCAAGTATAGTGTAGAGAATCATTGTACCCTTTAAACTGCTGTGAAATATATTTTTCATAACCAAAAATATTTGATTTTCAAGCTGTTTTGAAGCTGGTGTAAAAAAAAAAAAAAAAGATTAAAAAATGAAAGTAAATGACACAACAACGAAGCACTTCTTAGACTTTCTTTCAATGAGAACGACAGATCTATAACTCACATTTCTATGTGCATTTGGTCATGTCGTCCAAATAGTGACACGTTGCAGCTTCAAAACAAGATTTGCTTATTTATTTTACTGCAGAAGCACCATGACGTCTGCTAAACTCATAGAGGTCATAAGATTCTATGTAATTCTATGGCAAACCTAGCGGCAGGACTAGAGAGGGGGCTCCGGCGCCAGAACACCAAGCCAGATTTATACATACAGTTTGCTGTACTCTGTGACCACTGCTGAGTGAGCGGCATCCCACGTCCCCATGGCGATATCAGAGGCATAGAGTGCGTCCAAAATGGCACCCTATTCCATAGGGGCCCTGGTAAAAAGGTAGTGCACTAAATTGCGTATAGGATGCCATTTGTGATTACACCAACACACTTCCCACGGGGTTTAGTATTTCTCTTTAAGGACTGAGGAGAAAGATGAGTTCTGTTCTGTCTTTCCCTCCCGTGACATGTGTGATTCTGAGGGCTTTTTATGAGATGACTAATGGATGGGTGGAGAGAATGGCTAGAGAATGCCTCTGTCCCAAATGGTGCCATATTCCCTATATAGTGCACCACTTTTGACAAGGACCCATAGGAATGATAGGTAGACAATAGGGTTCCATTTGGGACCTAACCATTCTCCAGCCATTCTCTAGCCATTCTCTAACCATTCTCTAACCATTCTCTAACCATTCTCTAACCATTCTCTAACCATTCTCCAGTCGTTCTCCAGTCATTCTCCAGTCGTTCTCCAGTCGTTCTCCAGCCATTCTCTAGTCGTTCTCCAGCCGTTCTCTAGTCATTCTCCAGCCGTTCTCTAGTCATTCTCCAGCCATTCTCTAGCCATTCCATGGGGCGGCAGGGTAGCCTAGTGGTTAGAGCGTTGGACTAGTAACCGGAAGGTTGTAAGTTCAAATCCCAGAGCTGACAAGGTACAAATCTGTCTTCTGCCCCTGAACAGGCATTTAACCCACTAGGCCGTCATTGAAAGTAAGAATTTGTTCTTAACTGACTTGCCTAGTAAAATAAAGGGAAAATAAAATACATTAAAAAAATTCTCTAGCCATTCTCTAGTCATTCTCCAGCCATTCTCTCAAACCATCCATGTCTCTTCATAGAGGAGGATCGATGTCTGGGATAGAAACAGGGACAAGGAAACCAGCAGAGTCTGACTAGTCTTATAGCAACTATCTTGCTTCTAAAATAGTATAAAACACTATCCTAGTATTAAAACAGAGAGTAAGATTTATGATAAGAAACCCAACCTTACATTTTGTCTGATAAAGTCTTGGCATATCTGAAAAAATATCCTCTCTGGATTTATGTCTTGGAGACTCAGAGTGAAGCACTTGCTGCTGTTTCAGCAATACAGATCTCTGGCTAGGGTCCAATGGTGACTGAATACAACAGGGAGAGGAGACAGACGGACAGACAGCTGAGTGGTTCTGTGCTCTAACAACTGCTGGTGCTGCTGTAGAGGAAGGCTATCTGTTATTCAGCCCTGTAGAGGAAGGCTGTCTGTTATTCAGCCCTGTAGAGGAAGGCTGTCTGTTATTCAGCCCTGTAGAGGAAGGCTGTCTGTTATTCAGCCCTGTAGAGGAAGGCTGTCTGTTATTCAGCCCTGTAGAGGAAGGCTGTCTGTTATTCAGCCCTGTAGAGGAAGGCTGTCTGTTATTCAGCCCTGTAGAGGAAGGCTGTCTGTTATTCAGCCCTGTAGAGGAAGGCTGTCTGTTATTCAGCCCTGTAGAGGAAGGCTGTCTGTTATTCAGCCCTGTAGAAGAAGGCTGTCTGTTATTCAGCCCTGTAGAGGAAGGCTGTCTGTTATTCAGCCCTGTAGAAGAAGGCTGTCTGTTATTCAGCCCTGTAGAAGAAGACTGTCTGTTATTCAGCCCTGTAGAAGAAGGCTGTCTGTTACTCAGCCCTGTAGAAGAAGGCTGTCTGTTATTCAGCCCTGTAGAGCAAGGCTGTCTGTTATTCAGCCCTGTAGAGCAAGGCTGTCTGTTATTCAGCCCTGTAGAGGAAGGCTGTCTGTTATTCAGCCCTGTAGAGGAAGGCTGTATGTTATTCAGCCCTGTAGAGGAAGACTGTCTGTTATCCAGCCTATAGAGGAAGGCTGTCTGTTATTCATCCCTGTAGAGGAAGGCTGTCTGTTATTCAGCCCTGTAGAGGAAGGCTGTCTGTTATTCAGCCTGGTACAGGAAGGCTGTCTGTTATTCAGCCCTGTAGAGGAAGGCTGTCTGTTATTCAGCCCGGTAGAGGAAGGCTGTCTGTTATTCATCCCTGTAGAGGAAGGCTGTCTGTTATCCAGCCCTGTAGAAGAAGACTGTCTGTTATCCAGCCCAGGGTGATCTGAGCGCCCTGTAGAAGAAGGCTGTCTGTTATCCAGCCCAGGGTGATCTGAGCGCCCTGTAGAAGAAGGCTGTCTGTTATCCAGCCCAGGGTGATCTGAGCGCCCTGTAGAAGAAGACTGTCTGTTATTCAGCCTGGTAGAGGAAGGCTGTTATTCATCCCTGTAGAATAAGGCTGTCTGTTATTGAGCCCTGTAGAGGAAGGCTGTCTGTTATCCAGCCCAGGGTGATCTGAGCGCCCTGTGGAGGAATGCTGTCTGTTATCCAGCCCAGGGTGATCTGAGCGCCCTGTAGAGGAAGACTGTCTGTTATCCAGCCCTGTAGAGGAAGGCTGTCTGTTATCCAGCCCTGTAGAGGAAGGCTGTCTGTTATCCAGCACTGTAGAGGAAGACTGTCTGTTATCCAGCCCTGTAGAGGAAGGCTGTCTGTTATCCAGCCCAGGGTGATCTGAGCGCCCTGTAGAGGAAGACTGTCTGTTATCCAGCCCTGTAGAGGAAGGCTGTCTGTTATCCAGCACTGTAGAGGAAGGCTGTCTGTTATCCAGCACTGTAGAGGAAGACTGTCTGTTATCCAGCCCAGGGTGATCTGAGCGCCCTGTAGAGGAAGACTGTTTGTTATTCAGCCCTGTAGAGGAAGGCTGTCTGTTATCCAGCCCTGTAGAGGAAGACTGTCTGTTATCCAGCCCTGTAGAGGAAGACTGTCTGTTATCCAGCCCTGTAGAGGAAGGCTGTCTGTTATTCATCCCTGTAGAGGAAGGCTGTCTGTTATTCATCCCTGTAGAGGAAGACTGTCTGTTATCCAGCCCTGTGGAGGAAGACTGTCTGTTATCCAGCCCAGGGTGATCTGAGCGCCCTGTAGAGGAAGACTGTCTGTTATCCAGCCCAGGGTGATCAGAGCGCCCTGTAGAGGAAGGCTGTCTGTTATTCAGCCCAGGGTGATCTGAGCGCCCTGGAGAGGAAGGCTGTCTGTTATCCAGCCCTGTAGAGGAAGGCTGTCTGTTATTCAGCCCAGGGTGATCTGAGCGCCCTGTAGAGGAAGACTGTCTGTTATCCAGCCCTGTAGAGGAAGGCTGTCTGTTATCCAGCACTGTAGAGGAAGACTGTCTGTTATCCAGCCCTGTAGAGGAAGGCTGTCTGTTATCCAGCCCTGTAGAGGAAGGCTGTCTGTTATCCAGCCCAGGGTGATCTGAGCGCCCTGTAGAGGACGACTGTCTGTTATCCAGCCCTGTAGAGGAAGGCTGTCTGTTATCCAGCCCTGTAGAGGAAGGCTGTCTGTTATTCAGCCCAGGGTGATCTGAGCGCCCTGTAGAGGAAGGCTGTCTGTTATTCAGCCCTGTAGAAGAAGGCTGTCTGTTATTCAGCCCTGTAGAGGAAGGCTGTCTGTTATTCAGCCCTGTAGAGGAAGGCTGTCTGTTATTCAGCCCTGTAGAAGAAGGCTGTCTGTTATTCAGCCCTGTAGAGGAAGGCTGTCTGTTATTCAGCCCTGTAGAAGAAGGCTGTCTGTTATTCAGCCCTGTAGAAGAAGACTGTCTGTTATTCAGCCCTGTAGAAGAAGGCTGTCTGTTACTCAGCCCTGTAGAAGAAGGCTGTCTGTTATTCAGCCCTGTAGAGCAAGGCTGTCTGTTATTCAGCCCTGTAGAGCAAGGCTGTCTGTTATTCAGCCCTGTAGAGGAAGGCTGTCTGTTATTCAGCCCTGTAGAGGAAGGCTGTCTGTTATTCAGCCCTGTAGAGGAAGGCTGTATGTTATTCAGCCCTGTAGAGGAAGACTGTCTGTTATCCAGCCCGGTAGAGGAAGGCTGTCTGTTATTCATCCCTGTAGAGGAAGGCTGTCTGTTATCCAGCCCTGTAGAAGAAGACTGTCTGTTATCCAGCCCAGGGTGATCTGAGCGCCCTGTAGAAGAAGGCTGTCTGTTATCCAGCCCAGGGTGATCTGAGCGCCCTGTAGAAGAAGACTGTCTGTTATTCAGCCTGGTAGAGGAAGGCTGTTATTCATCCCTGTAGAATAAGGCTGTCTGTTATTGAGCCCTGTAGAGGAAGGCTGTCTGTTATCCAGCCCAGGGTGATCTGAGCGCCCTGTGGAGGAATGCTGTCTGTTATCCAGCCCAGGGTGATCTGAGCGCCCTGTAGAGGAAGACTGTCTGTTATCCAGCCCTGTAGAGGAAGGCTGTCTGTTATCCAGCCCTGTAGAGGAAGGCTGTCTGTTATCCAGCACTGTAGAGGAAGACTGTCTGTTATCCAGCCCTGTAGAGGAAGGCTGTCTGTTATCCAGCCCAGGGTGATCTGAGCGCCCTGTAGAGGAAGACTGTCTGTTATCCAGCCCTGTAGAGGAAGGCTGTCTGTTATCCAGCACTGTAGAGGAAGGCTGTCTGTTATCCAGCACTGTAGAGGAAGACTGTCTGTTATCCAGCCCAGGGTGATCTGAGCGCCCTGTAGAGGAAGACTGTTTGTTATTCAGCCCTGTAGAGGAAGGCTGTCTGTTATCCAGCCCTGTAGAGGAAGACTGTCTGTTATCCAGCCCTGTAGAGGAAGACTGTCTGTTATCCAGCCCTGTAGAGGAAGGCTGTCTGTTATTCATCCCTGTAGAGGAAGGCTGTCTGTTATTCATCCCTGTAGAGGAAGACTGTCTGTTATCCAGCCCTGTGGAGGAAGACTGTCTGTTATCCAGCCCAGGGTGATCTGAGCGCCCTGTAGAGGAAGACTGTCTGTTATCCAGCCCAGGGTGATCAGAGCGCCCTGTAGAGGAAGGCTGTCTGTTATTCAGCCCAGGGTGATCTGAGCGCCCTGGAGAGGAAGGCTGTCTGTTATCCAGCCCTGTAGAGGAAGGCTGTCTGTTATTCAGCCCAGGGTGATCTGAGCGCCCTGTAGAGGAAGGCTGTCTGTTATCCAGCCCTGTAGAGGAAGGCTGTCTGTTATTCAGCCCAGGGTGATCTGAGCGCCCTGTAGAAGAAGACTGTCTGTTATTCAGCCTGGTAGAGGAAGGCTGTTATTCATCCCTGTAGAATAAGGCTGTCTGTTATTGAGCCCTGTAGAGGAAGGCTGTCTGTTATCCAGCCCAGGGTGATCTGAGCGCCCTGTGGAGGAATGCTGTCTGTATTCCAGCCCAGGGTGATCTGAGCGCCCTGTAGAGGAAGACTGTCTGTTATCCAGCCCTGTAGAGGAAGGCTGTCTATTATCCAGCCCTGTAGAGGAAGGCTGTCTGTTATCCAGCACTGTAGAGGAAGACTGTCTGTTATCCAGCCCTGTAGAGGAAGGCTGTCTGTTATCCAGCCCAGGGTGATCTGAGCGCCCTGTAGAGGAAGACTGTCTGTTATCCAGCCCTGTAGAGGAAGGCTGTCTGTTATCCAGCACTGTAGAGGAAGGCTGTCTGTTATCCAGCACTGTAGAGGAAGACTGTCTGTTATCCAGCCCAGGGTGATCTGAGCGCCCTGTAGAGGAAGACTGTTTGTTATTCAGCCCTGTAGAGGAAGGCTGTCTGTTATCCAGCCCTGTAGAGGAAGACTGTCTGTTATCCAGCCCTGTAGAGGAAGACTGTCTGTTATCCAGCCCTGTAGAGGAAGGCTGTCTGTTATTCATCCCTGTAGAGGAAGGCTGTCTGTTATTCATCCCTGTAGAGGAAGACTGTCTGTTATCCAGCCCTGTGGAGGAAGACTGTCTGTTATCCAGCCCAGGGTGATCTGAGCGCCCTGTAGAGGAAGACTGTCTGTTATCCAGCCCAGGGTGATCAGAGCGCCCTGTAGAGGAAGGCTGTCTGTTATTCAGCCCAGGGTGATCTGAGCGCCCTGAGAGGAAGACTGTCTGTTATCCAGCCCTGTAGAGGAAGGCTGTCTGTTATTCAGCCCAGGTGATCTGAGCGCCCTGTAGAGGAAGGCTGTCTGTTATCCAGCCCTGTAGAGGAAGGCTGTCTGTTATTCAGCCCAGGGTGATCTGAGCGCCCTGAGAGGAAGACTGTCTGTTATCCAGCCCTGTAGAGGAAGGCTGTCTGTTATCCAGCACTGTAGAGGAAGACTGTCTGTTATCCAGCCCCTGTAGAGGAAGGCTGTCTGTTATCCAGCCCTGTAGAGGAAGGCTGTCTGTTATCCAGCCCAGGGTGATCTGAGCGCCCTGTAGAGGACGACTGTCTGTTATCCAGCCCTGTAGAGGAAGGCTGTCTGTTATCCAGCCCTGTAGAGGAAGGCTGTCTGTTATCCAGCACTGTAGAGGAAGACTGTCTGTTATCCAGCCCTGTAGAGGAAGGCTGTCTGTTATCCAGCCCTGTAGAGGAAGGCTGTCTGTTATCCAGCCCAGGGTGATCTGAGCGCCCTGTAGAGGACGACTGTCTGTTATCCAGCCCTGTAGAGGAAGGCTGTCTGTTATCCAGCCCTGTAGAGGAAGGCTGTCTGTTATTCAGCCCAGGGTGATCTGAGCGCCCTGTAGAGGAAGGCTGTCTGTTATTCAGCCCTGTAGAAGAAGGCTGTCTGTTATTCAGCCCTGTAGAGGAAGGCTGTCTGTTATTCAGCCCTGTAGAGGAAGGCTGTCTGTTATTCAGCCCTGTAGAAGAAGGCTGTCTGTTATTCAGCCCTGTAGAGGAAGGCTGTCTGTTATTCAGCCCTGTAGAAGAAGGCTGTCTGTTATTCAGCCCTGTAGAAGAAGACTGCCTGTTATTCAGCCCTGTAGAAGAAGGCTGTCTGTTACTCAGCCCTGTAGAAGAAGGCTGTCTGTTATTCAGCCCTGTAGAGCAAGGCTGTCTGTTATTCAGCCCTGTAGAGCAAGGCTGTCTGTTATTCAGCCCTGTAGAGGAAGGCTGTCTGTTATTCAGCCCTGTAGAAGGAAGCTGTCTGTTATCCAGCCCTGTAGAGGAAGGCTGTATGTTATTCAGCCCTGTAGAGGAAGACTGTCTGTTATCCAGCCTATAGAGGAAGGCTGTCTGTTATTCATCCCTGTAGAGGAAGGCTGTCTGTTATTCAGCCCTGTAGAGGAAGGCTGTCTGTTATTCAGCCTGGCAGGAAAGGCTGTCTGTTATTCAGCCCTGAAGGAAGGCTGTCTGTTATTCAGCCCGGTAGAGGAAGCTGTCTGTTATTCATCCCTGTAGAGGAAGGCTGTCTGTTATCAGCCCTGTAGAAGAAGACTGTCTGTTATCCAGCCCAGGGTGATCTGAGCGCCCTGTAGAAGAAGGCTGTCTGTTATCCAGCCCAGGGTGATCTGAGCGCCCTGTAGAAGAAGACTGTCTGTTATTCAGCCTGGTAGAGGAAGGCTGTTATTCATCCCTGTAGAATAAGGCTGTCTGTTATTGAGCCCTGTAGAGGAAGGCTGTCTGTTATCCAGCCCAGGGTGATCTGGCGCCCTGTGGAGGAATGCTGTCTGTTATCCAGCCCAGGGTGATCTGAGCGCCCTGTAGAGGAAGACTGTCTGTTATCCAGCCCTGTAGAGGAAGGCTGTCTGTTATCCAGCCCTGTAGAGGAAGGCTGTCTGTTATCCAGCACTGTAGAGGAAGACTGTCTGTTATCCAGCCCTGTAGAGGAAGGCTGTCTGTTATCCAGCCCAGGGTGATCTGAGCGCCCTGTAGAGGAAGACTGTCTGTTATCCAGCCCTGTAGAGGAAGGCTGTCTGTTATCAGCACTGTAGAGGAAGGCTGTCTGTTATCCAGCACTGTAGAGGAAGACTGTCTGTTATCCAGCCCAGGGTGATCTGAGCGCCCTGTAGAGGAAGACTGTTTGTTATTCAGCCCTGTAGAGGAAGGCTGTCTGTTATCCAGCCCTGTAGAGGAAGGCTGTCTGTTATCCAGCCCTGTAGAGGAAGACTGTCTGTTATCCAGCCCTGTAGAGGAAGGCTGTCTGTTATTCATCCCTGTAGAGGAAGGCTGTCTGTTATTCATCCCTGTAGAGGAAGACTGTCTGTTATCCAGCCCTGTGGAGGAAGACTGTCTGTTATCCAGCCCAGGGTGATCTGAGCGCCCTGTAGAGGAAGACTGTCTGTTATCCAGCCCAGGGTGATCAGAGCGCCCTGTAGAGGGAAGGCTGTCTGTTATTCAGCCCAGGGGTGATCTGAGCGCCCTGGAGAGGAAGGCTGTCTGTTATCCAGCCCTGTAGAGGAAGGCTGTCTGTTATTCAGCCCAGGGTGATCTGAGCGCCTGTAGAGGAAGGCTGTCTGTTATCCAGCCCTGTAGAGAAGGCTGTCTGTTATTCAGCCCAGGGTGATCTGAGCGCCCTGTAGACTGTCTGTTATCCAGCCCTGTAGAGGAAGGCTGTCTGTTATCCAGCACTGTAGAGGAAGACTGTCTGTTATCCAGCCCTGTAGAGGAAGGCTGTCTGTTATCCAGCCCTGTAGAGGAAGGCTGTCTGTTATCAGCCCAGGGGTGATCTGAGCGCCCTGAGGACGACTGTCTGTTATCCAGCCCTGTAGAGGGAAGGCTGTCTGTTATCCAGCCCTGTAGAGGAAGGCTGTCTGTTATTCAGCCCAGGGTGATCTGAGCGCCCTGTAGAGGGAAGACTGTCTGTTATTCAGCCCTGTAGAGGACGGCTGTCTGTTATCCAGCCCTGTAGAGGAAGGCTGTCTGTTATCCAGCCCTGTAGAGGAAGACTGTCTGTTATCCAGCCCTGTAGAGGAAGGCTGTCTGTTATCCAGCCCTGTAGAGGAAGGCTGTCTGTTATTCATCCCTGTAGAGGAAGGCTGTCTGTTATTCATCCCTGTAGAGGAAGGCTGTCTGTTATTCATCCCTAGAGGAAGACTGTCTGTTATCCAGCCCTGTGGAGGAAGACTGTCTGTTATCCAGCCCAGGGTGATCTGAGCGCCCTGTAGAGGAAGACTGTCTGTTATCCAGCCCAGGGTGATCTGAGCGCCCTGTAGAGGAAGACTGTCTGTTATCCAGCCCTGTAGAGGAAGACTGTCTGTTATCCAGCCCAGGGTGATCTGAGCGCCCTGTAGAGGAAGACTGTCTGTTATCCAGCCAAGTAGAGGAAGGCTGTCTGTTATCCAGCCCTGTAGAGGAAGGCTGTCTGTTATCCAGCCCTGTAGAGGAAGGCTGTCTGTTATCCAGCCCTGTAGAGGAAGGCTGTCTGTTATTCATCCCTGTAGAGGAAGGCTGTCTGTTATTCATCCCTGTAGAGGAAGACTGTCTGTTATCCAGCCCTGTAGAGGAAGACTGTCTGTTATCCAGCCCAGGGTGATCTGAGCGCCCTGTAGAGGAAGGCTGTCTGTTATTCAGCCCAGGGTGATCTGAGCGCCCTGTAGAGGAAGGCTGTCTGTTATCCAGCCCTGTAGAGGAAGGCTGTCTGTTATCCAGCCCTGTAGAGGAAGGCTGTCTGTTATTCAGCCCAGGGTGATCTGAGCGCCCTGTAGGGAAGAGCTGTCTGTTATCCAGCCCTGGCAGGAAGGCTGTCTGTTATTCAGCCCTGTAGAGGAATGCTGTCTGTTATTCAGCCCAGGGTGATCTGAGCGCCCTGTAGAGGAAGGCTGTCTGTTATCCAGCCCTGTAGAGGAAGGCTGTCTGTTATTCATCCCAGGGTGATCTGAGCGCCCTGTAGAGGAAGACTGTCTGTTATCCAGCCCTGTAGAGGAAGGCTGTCTGTTATCCAGCCCTGTATAGGAAGGCTGTCTGTTATCCAGCCCTGTAGAGGAAGGCTGTCTGTTATCCAGCCCTGTAGAGGAAGGCTGTCTGTTATCCAGCCCTGTCGAGGAAGGCTGTCTGTTATCCAGTCTGTAGAGGAAGGCTGTCTGTTATTCAGCCCAGGGTGATCTGAGCGCCCTGTAGAGGAAGACTGTGTGTTATCCAGCCCTGTAGAGGAAGGCTGTCTGTTATCCAGCCCTGTAGAGGAAGGCTGTCTGTTATCCAGCCCTGTAGAGGAAGGCTGTCTGTTATCCAGCCCTGTAGAGGAAGGCTGTCTGTTATCCAGCCCTGTAGAGGAAGGCTGTCTGTTATCCAGCCCTGTAGAGGAAGGCTGTCTGTTATCCAGCCCTGTAGAGGAAGGCTGTCTGTTATTCAGCCCTGTAGAGGAAGGCTGTCTGTTATCCAGCCCTGTAGAGGAAGGCTGTCTGTTATCAGCCCTGTAGAGGAAGGCTGTCTGTTATCCAACCCTGTAGAGGAAGGCTGTCTGTTATCCAGCCCTGTAGAGGAAGGCTGTCTGTTTATCCAGCCCTGTAGAGGAAGGCTGTCTGTTTATCCAGCCCTGGGTGATCTGAGCGCCCTGTAGAGGAAGGCTGTCTGTTATTCAGCCTGGTAGAGGAAGTCTGTTATCAGCCTGGTAGAGGAAGGCTGTCTGTTATTCAGCCCTGTAGAGGAAGTCTGTTATCCAGCCTGGTAGAGGAAGGCTGTCTGTTATCCAGCCTGGTAGAGGAAGGCTGTCTGTTATCCAGCCTGGTAGAGGAAGGCTGTCTGTTATCCAGCCTGGTAGAGGGAAGGCTGTCTGTTATTCAGCCTGGTACAGGAAGGCTGTCTGTTATCCAGCCTGGTAGAGGAAGGCTGTTATCCAGCCCAGGTGATCTGGCGCCCTGCAGAGGAAGGTTGTCTGTTATTCAGCCTGGTAGAGGAAGTCTGTTATCCAGCCTGGTAGAGAGGAAGGCTGTCTGTTATTCAGCCCTGTAGAGGAAGGCTGTCTGTTATTCAGCCCAGGGTGATCTGAGCGCCCTGTAGAGGAAAGGATGTCTGTTATCCAGCCTGGTAGAGGAAGGCTGTCTGTTATTCAGCCCAGGGTGATCTGAGCGCCCTGTAGAGGAAGGCTGTCTGTTATCCAGCCTGGTAGAGGAAGGCTGTCTGTTATTCAGCCCAGGGTGATCTGAGCCACTCCACTGAGTTCAGCTCGCCAGTATTTACTATTCTTTCAGCTTCATGCGTGCGTTTGTGCTCTATCCTTTGCTTCCCTGGGCTCTCCAGAGAACCCTAAATCCAAGGGGCACCTGGGACTTTCAGTCTCCACCCAGTTCATTCTCCTCTTCCCTGTGCTTTCTCCCTCCACCTCTCACGGCATCATGTTCAGAGGTCTGATATGTGACTAAGTAGAATAATGTTCAGAGGACTGATAGGTGACTAAGTAGAATCATGTTCAGAGATCTGTTTAGTCTTGATTGTCTCATGTAAGCTGAATGAAATGGGGTTGGTCGGGGGAAAATGTATCTTTGAATAACTAGACCCTTGCCTCACCCATTCCCCTCAGGCCCGCCACCTAGGCGCCCACACAGTAGAGGTATTTCTCCCTGCAAAAGTACTTCCCATCTCTGCTACAGTACCTCATCCTCTCGGTCTTCCTCCTTGCCTGCATACAGTACCTCATCCTCTCTGTCTTCCTCCTTGCCTGCATACAGTACCTCACCCTCTAACCTCATCCTCTCGGTCTTCCTCCTTGCCTGCATACAGTACCTCACCCTCTAACCTCATCCTCTCGGTCTTCCTCCTTGCCTGCATACAGTACCTCACCCTCTAACCTCATCCTCTCGGTCTTCCTCCTTGCCTGCATATAGTACCTCAGCCTCTAACCTCATCTGGCTGATGAGGAGCAATTAGCCTTTACTGGTCGTTCCATTAATCTGGGAGCACTCTGGCCTAAGAGGGGTTGGGCAAGATGGGTCTTAAATCAAATCAAATTTCATTGGTCACATACACATGGTTAGGAGATGTTATTGCGAGTGTAGCGAAATGCTCCTGGATGGATGAGAGGCAGTGAGAAAGGTTCACATGGCTGAGGACCACAGCAGTGATCAGAGTAACACTCTCCATTCAACACCTTAGTGAAGAGTAGACTCGCATGCCTTTTCACCCTGGGAGAGGGTATATACAGGGTGTTACGGTACAGAGTCAATGTGGAGGCTATATACAGGGGTACCGGTACAGAGTCTATGTGGAGGCTATATACAGGGTACCGGTACAGAGTCAATGTGGGAGGCTATATACAGGGGGTACCGGTACAGAGTCAATGTGGAGGCTATATACAGGGGGTACCGGTACAGAGTCAATGTGGAGGCTATATACAGGGTGTTACGGTACAGAGTCAATGTGGAGGCTATATACAGGGGTACCAGTACAGAGTCAATGTGGAGGCTATATACAGGGGTACCGGTACAGAGTCAATGTGGAGGCTATATACAGGGGGTACGGTACAGAGTCAATGTGGAGGCTATATACAGGGGGGTACTGGTACAGAGTCAATGTGGAGGCTATATACAGGGGGTACCGGTACAGAGTCAATGTGGAGGCTATATACAGGGTGTTACGGTACAGAGTCAATGTGGAGGCTATATACAGGGGGTACCAGTACAGAGTCAATGTGGAGGCTATATACAGGGGTACCGGTAGAGAGTCAATGTGGAGGCTATATACAGGGGGTACCGGTACAGAGTCAATGTGGAGGCTATATACAGGGGGTACTGGTACAGAGTCAATGTGGAGGCTATATACAGGGGTACCGGTACAGAGTCAATGTGGAGGCTATATACAGAGGGTACCGGTACAGAGTCAATGTGGAGGCTATATACAGGGGGTACCGGTACAGAGTCAATGTGGAGGCTATATACAGGGTGTTACGGTACAGAGTCAATGTGGAGGCTGTATACAGGGTATTACGGTACAGAATCAATGTGGAGGCTATATACAGGGTGTTAAGGTACAGAGTCAATGTGGAGGCTATATACAGGGGTACCAGTACAGAGTCAATGTGGAGGCTATATACAGGGGGTACCGGTACAGAGTCAATGTGGAGGCTATATACAGGGTGTTACGGTACAGAGTCAATGTGGAGGCTATATACAGAAGAACCTGTAGAACCTTTCGAGGATCTGAGGACCCATGCCAAATCTTTTCGGTCTCCTGAGGAGGAAAAGGTGTTGTTGTGCCCTCTTCACGACTGTCTTGGTGTGTTTGGACCATGTTAGTTTGTTGTTGATGGACACCAAGAACTTGAGGCTCTCAACCTGCTCCACTGCAGCCCCATAGATGAGAATGGGGGTGTTGCTCGATCTTTACTTGTCCTGTCCACAATCTCCTTTGTCTTGATCACGTTGAGGAGAGGTTGTTGTCCTTGGATATGTTTCTGGCGGTATGCAACTTGGAGTGGATCTAGGGGTTTCTGGGATAATGGTGTTGATGTTAACCATGACCAGCCTTTCAAAGCACTTCATGGCTACAGACGTGAGTGCTATGGGTCGGTAGTAATTTAGGCAGGTTACCTTAGTGTTCTTGGGCACAGGGACTATGTTGGTCTGCTTGACATATGTTGGTGTAACAGACTCGGACAGGGAGAGGTTGAAAATATCTGTGAAGACACTAGCCAGTTGGTCAGCGCATGATTGGAGTACACGTCCTGGTAATCCGTCTGGCCCTGCGGCCTTGGGAATGTTGACCTGTTTAAAGGTCTTACGTTGGTTGCGGAGAGCGTGGTCACACTGTCGTCTGGAACATCTGATGCTCTCATGCGCGTTTCAGTGTTACTTGTCTCAAAGCGAGAATAGAAGTGATTTAGCTCGTCTGGGAGGCTCGTGTCACTGGGCAGCTCTTGGCTGTGCTTCCCTTTGTAGTCTAATACTTTGCAAGCTTTGCCACATCCGACGAGCGTAGGATTCAATCTTAGTACTGTATTGACGCTTTGCCTGTTTGATGGTTCGTCAGAGGACTTCTTATAATCCTCTGGGTTAGAGTTCCGGCACTCTATTCCCTTTATAGTACACTACTGTTGGCCCTGGCACCATTTGGTACACAGCCAGAGGGAACCAGCCAGGAAGGCTGTATAGAGAGAGATACCCTGTGGCTACCACACACAGCAGTGTTGAAACTACTTGACTGTTATAAGTCATTACTATTCCAATGCGATGTTGTTGTTGTCACGGTCAGGCTGGTTTCCCGTGGATAGAGAAGAGTTTTTATTTTTTAAAAGGACACTGAAGAAAGCGGTGTTTTCTCTCCTTTTGTTTATCTCTCTGTTCTGCTGTCTGTTTCCACAAGCTGTGGACTACAGAGATGAATGGCACTAATAATGAATACATTTTCTGCTCAGAATACTGTGCATTGTCCTTTTTATTCTTTACAAACTACAATTCAATTAGAGTCCCCTGTTGTTGGCTCGGAATCAGCACTTGCTCCAAGCACCGACACAGGTCACTGTCTTACATCAGAAAATCCTATATAGTATACTACTATGGTACAAATACTATAGTATACTACTTTGGTACAAATACTATAGTATTCACTGTAGTGTTTTTGCGGACTTTAGTATACTGTAGTATTTACAGTTAACTATAGTATAAATACTGTAGTAAAACAAAGCTAGTATAAACTATAGTAATTCATGTACTTGTGGATTGTAGTATACCATAGTAGTTACTGTAATGTTAATACCGACATTACTGTAGTACTTACTGTCATGTTTTTGTTTAATTAACTTATTAAACATAGAAGTGGAGGCTTCTCCTTCAGGAAACCTACTGGAGAAATACTGAAAGAGCACATTTTCCACAACCTGTTGGTAGGTAAGACTGGGGTCTGAACGGATAGCTCTTTTCTATATACACAATACACTGAGTGTACAAAACATTAGGAACACCTGCTCTTTTCTATATACTGTCGGGAAGACAATACACTGAGTGTACAAAACATTAGGAACAACTGCTCTTTTCTATATACTGTAGGGAACACATTAAACTGAGTGTACAAAACATTAGGAACAACTGCTCTTTTCTATATACACAATACACTGAGTGTACAAAACATTAGGAACAACTGCTCTTTTCTATATACACAATACACTGAGTGTACAAAACATTAGGAACACCTGCTCTTTTCTATATACTGTCGGGAAGACAATACACTGAGTGTACAAAACATTAGGAACAACTGCTCTTTTCTATATACTGTAGGGAACACATTAAACTGAGTGTACAAAACATTAGGAACACCTGCTCTTTTCTATATACTGTAGGGAAGACAATACACTGAGTGTACAAAACATTAGGAACACCTGCTCTTTTCTATATACTGTAGGGAACACAATACACTGAGTGTACAAAACATTAGGAACACCTGCTCTTTACTATATACTGTAGGGAAGACAATACACTGAGTGTACAAAACATTAGGAACACCTGCTCTTTTCTATATACTGTAGGGAAGACAATACACTGAGTGTACAAAACATTAGGAACACCTGCTCTTTTCTATATACTGTAGGGAAGACAATACACTGAGTGTACAAAACATTAGGAACACCTGCTCTTTTCTATATACTGTAGGAAGACAATACACTGAGTGTACAAAACATTAGGAACACCTGCTCTTTTCTATATACTGTAGGGAAGACAATACACTGAGTGTACAAAACATTAGGAACACCTGCTCTTTTCTATATACTGTCGGGAAGACAATACACTGAGTGTACAAAACATTATGAACAACTGCTCTTTCTATATACTGTAGGGAACACAATACACTGAGTGTACAAAACATTAGGAACACCTGCTCTTTTCTATATACTGTAGGGAAGACAATACACTGAGTGTACAAAACATTATGAACAACTGCTCTTTCTATATACTGTAGGGAACACAATACACTGAGTGTACAAAACATTAGGAACACCTGCTCTTTTCTATATACTGTAGGGAACACAATACACTGAGTGTACAAAACATTAGGAACAACTGCTCTTTTCTATATACTGTAGGAACACATTAAACTGAGTGTACAAAACATTAGGAACAACTGCTCTTTTCTATATACCGGGGGAACACAATACACTGAGTGTACAAAACATTAGGAACAACTGCTCTTTTCTATATACTGTAGGGAACACAATACACTGAGTGTACAAAACATTAGGAACACCTGCTCTTTCTATATGCTGTAGAGAACACAATACACTGAGTGTACAAAACATAAGGAACACCTGCTCTTTTCTATATACTGTAGGGAACACAATACACTGAGTGTACAAAACATTAGGAACAACTGCTCTTTTCTATATACCGTAGGGAACACAATACACTGAGTGTACAAAACATTAGGAACAACTGCTCTTTTCTATATACAAAACATTAGGAACAACTGTTACCCTGGCAGTCCTGATGGACACCCCTGTTACCCTGGCAGTCCTGATGGACACCCCTGGTACCCTGGCAGTCATTATGAACAACCCCTGTTACCCTGGCAGTCCTGATGAACACCCCTGTTACCCCTGGCAGTCCTGATGAACACCCCTGTTACCCTGGCAGTCCTGATGGACACCCCCTGTTAGCCTGGCAGTCCTGATGGACACCCCTGTTACCCTGGCAGTCCTGATGGACACCCCCTGGTACCCTGGCAGTCATTATGAACAACCCCTGTTACCCTGGCAGTCATTATGAACAACCCCTGTTACCCTGGCAGTCCTGATGGACACCCCTGTTACCCTGGCAGTCATTATGAACAACCCCTGTTACCTGGCAGTCCTGATGGACACCCCTGTTACCCTGGCAGTCCTGATGAACACCCCTGTTACCCTGGCAGTCCTTATGGACACCCCTGTTACCCTGGCAGTCCTTATGGGCACCCCCTGTTACCCTGGCAGTCCTGATGAACAACCCCTGTTACCCTGGCAGTCCTGATGGACAACCCCTGTTACCCTGGCAGTCCTGATGGACACCCCTGTTACCCTGGCAGTCCTGATGGACACCCCTGTTACCCTGGCAGTCCTGATGAACACCCCCTGTTACCCTGGCAGTCCTATGGACAACCCCTGTTACCCTGGCAGTCCTGATGGACAACCCCTGTTACCCTAGCAGTCATGATGAACACCCCCTGTTACCCTGGCAGTCCTGATGAACACCCCCTGTTACCCTGGCAGTCATTATGAACAACCCCTGTTACCCTGGCAGTCCTGACGGACACCCCTGTTACCCTGGCAGTCCTGATGAACACCCCCTGTTACCCTGGCAGTCCTGATGGACACCCCTGTTACCCTGGCAGTCCTGATGAACACCCCCTGTTACCCTGGCAGTCCTTATGGACACCCCTGTTACCCTGGCAGTCCTTATGGACACCCCTGTTACCCTGGCAGTCCTTATGGACACCCCCTGTTACCCTGGCAGTCCTGATGAACACCCCCTGTTACCCTGGCAGTCCTGATGAACACCCCCTGTTACCCTGGCAGTCCTGATGGACACCCCCTGTTACCCTGGCAGTCCTGATGGACACCCCCTGTTACCCTGGCAGTCATGATGAACACCCCCTGTTACCCTGGCAGTCCTGATGGACACCCCCTGTTACCCTGGCAGTCATGATGGACACCCCCTGTTACCCTGGCAGTCCTGATGGACACCCCCTGTTACCCTGGCAGTCCTGATGAACACCCCCTGTTACCCTGGCAGTCCTGATGAACAACCCCTGTTACCCTGGCAGTCCTGATGAACAACCCCCTGTTACCCTGGCAGTCCTTATGGACACCCCCTGTTACCCTGGCAGTCCTTATGGACACCCCCTGTCACCCTGGCAGTCATGATGAACACCCCCCTGTTACCCTGGCAGTCCTGATGAACACCCCCTGTTACCCTGGCAGTCCTTATGGACACCCCTGTTACCCTGGCAGTCCTTATGGGCACCCCTGTTACCCTGGCAGTCATGATGAACACCCCTGTTACCCTGGCAGTCCTGATGGACACCCCTGTTACCCTGGCAGTCCTGATGGACACCCCCTGTTACCCTGGCAGTCCTGATGGACACCCCTGTTACCCTGGCAGTCCTGATGAACACCCCTGTTACCCTGGCAGTCCTGATGGACACCCCTGTTACCCTGGCAGTCATTATGAACAACCCCTGTTACCCTGGCAGTCCTGATGGACACCCCTGTTACCCTGGCAGTCCTGATGAACACCCCCCTGTTACCCTGTTACCCTGGCAGTCCTGATGAACACCCCCCTGTTACCCTGGCAGTCATGATGAACACCCCCTGTTACCGTGGCAGTCCTGATGAACAACCCCTGTTACCCTGGCAGTCCTGATGGACACCCCCTGTTACCCTGGCAGTCATTATGAACACCCCCTGTTACCCTGGCAGTCCTGACGGACACCCCCTGTTACCCTGGCAGTCATGATGGACACCCCTGTTACCCTGGCAGTCATGATGGACACCCCCTGTTACCCTGGCAGTCATGATGGACACCCCCTGTTACCCTGGCAGTCCTGATGGACACCCCCTGTTACCCTGGCAGTCATGATGGACACCCCCTGTTACCCTGGCAGTCATGATGAACACCCCTGTTAACCTGGCAGTCCTGATGAACACCCCTGTTACCCTGGCAGTCATGATGAACACCCCTGTTACCCTGGCAGTCCTGATGAACACCCCCTGTTACCCTGGCAGTCATGATCAGTCAGCTCCAGAGTGCATCTCAGTGCTAGAGGCGTCACTCCAGGTCCTGGTTCGATTCCAGGCTGTATCACAACCAGCCGTGATTGGGAGTCGCATAGGGCTGCTCACAATTGTCCCAGCGTCGTCCGGACTAGGGTTCGGCCGGTGTAGGCCATCGTTGTAAATAAGAATTTGTTCTTAAAACTGACTTGCCTAGTTAAATAAAGGTTCGATATTTATTTAATTTAAAATGTGCCTCCTTGTTTTGTGTCAAAACATTCTGGGCCTTTCAGACAGTTTGCTTTGTTATAATTTCAAAATGAACGAGGACATGCAAAGCCATTCTGTCTGGAAACGCAAAGAAAGGGGGGGAGGGGGCATTCTGATCAAGCTGGCCTGCCATCCATCTGGAGGCTTGTGCCCTTGGACTGTACCCTGTCTTAAATGGCACAATATTCCCTATTTAGCGCACTACCTTTGACCAGAGTCCACAGGGCACTGTTTAAAAGTAGTGCACTACGTAGGGAATTTGGGAAGCATTAACTTTCTTCTCGACAGACGGTCTGTGGAGCAATATTGCATATTTTAGCATTCCTGGCCGAGATCCATTTCGTAAAGATTTCCCATGGTCAATATATAATCAGCCAGCCAATCCTCTGCATTAATATTTCTCTGGTCTGTTTTAGGACAGGGCGAGATCAAAAATGATTTATAGGTGTAAGAGTTTGGAGGAGTTTTGCTTTCTGTGGCGCTATCGTCGTGTTCAGATAATAAATCATATTTGATCTGAATGGCAGCATTCAGATATGAATCACAGGAAAGACAGCTGACCATGATGCAGCTTAGTAGTTACCCTTTTAAAACTATTTTAACATTTAGTCTTTGTTGTGTTCAATATCCTTTAAGATAATTAATTAATAATTAATCCTCTCCCACTTTGATACCCTCCTCTCCCATGTTGCCACGTGTAATAGGATATCTCTTTCACTCCTCTCCCACGTTGCTACCTCCTCTCCCATGTTGCCACGTGTAATAGGATCTCTTTCACTCCCTCCCACGTTGCTACCCTCCTCTCCCATGTTCCCACGTGTAATGATCTCTTTCACCCCCACGTTGTAACCCTCCGCTCCCAGGTTGCCACGGATAGGATCTCTTTCACTCCTCTCCCACGTTGCTACCCTCCTCTCCCATGTTGCCACGTGTAATAGGATATCTCTTTCACTCCTCCCCGTTGCTAACCCTCCTCTCCCATGTTGCCACGTGTAATAGGATCTCTTTCACTCCTCTCCCACGTTGCTACCCTCCTCTCCCATGTTGCCACGTGTAATAGGATCTCTTTTACCCCCCCCCCACGTTGTAACCCTCCGCTCCCAGGTTGCCACGTGTAATAGGATCTCTTTCACTCCTCTCCCACGTTGCTACCCTCCTCTCCCATGTTGCCACGTGTAATAGGATATCTCTTTCACTCCTCTCCCACGTTGCTACCCTCCTCTCCCATGTTGCCACGTGTAATAGGATCTCTTTCACTCCCCTCCCACGTTGTAACCCTCCGCTCCCATGTTGCCACGTGTAATAGGATCTCTTCACTCCTCTCCCATGTTGCTATCCTCCTCTCCCATGTTGCCTCCCTCCTCTCCCACGTTGCTGCACTCCCCTCCCACGTTGTAACCCTCCGCTCCCATGTTGCCACGTGTAATAGGATCTCTCTTTCACTCCTCTCCCATGTTGCTATCCTCCTCTCCCATGTTGCCGCGTGTAATAGGATCTCTCTTTCCCTCCACTCCCATGTTGCCTCCCTCCTCTCCCACGTTGCTGCCCTCCTCTCCCACGTTGCTACCCTCCTCTCCCATGTTGCTACCCTCCTCTCCCATGTTGCTTCCCTCCTCTCCCATGTTGCTCCCCTCCTCTCCCATGTTGCTACCCTCCTCTCCCATGTTGCTACCCTCCTCTCCCATGTTGCTACCCTCCTCTCCCATGTTGCTACCCTCCTCTCCCATGTTGCTACCCTCCTCTCCCATGTTGCTACCCTCCTCTCCCATGTTCCCTCCTCTCCCATGTTGCTCCCCTCCTCTCCCATGTTGCTACCCTCCTCTCCCATGTTGCTACCCTCCTCTCCCATGTTGCTACCCTCCTCTCCCATGTTGCTACCCTCCTCTCCCATGTTGCCTCCCTCCTCTCCCATGTTGCCATGTGTAACAGGATCTCTCTTTCCCTCCTCTCCCATGTTGCTACCCTCCTCTCCCATGTTGCTACCCTCCTCTCCCATGTTGCCACGTGTAATAGATCTCTCTTTCACTCCTCTACCATGTTGCTATCCTCCTCTCCCATGTTGCCACGTGTTATAGGATCTCTTTCCCTCCTCTCCCATGTTGCTGCCCTCCTCTCCCATGTTGCCACGTGTAACAGGATCTCTCTTTCCCTCCTCTCCCATGTTGCTACCCTCCTCTCCCATGTTGCTACCCTCCTCTCCCATGTTGCCACGTGTAATAGATCTCTCTTTCACTCCTCTACCATGTTGCTACCCTCCTCTCCCATGTTGCCACGTGTTATAGGATCTCTTTCCCTCCTCTCCCATGTTGCTGCCCTCCTCTCCCATGTTGCCAGGTGTAATAGGATCTCTCTTTCACTCCTCTCCCACGTTGCTACCCTCCTCTCCCATGTTGCCACGTGTAATAGGATCTCTCTTTCCCTCCTCTCCCATGTTGCTACCCTCCTCTCCCATGTTGCCACGTGTAATAGGATCTCTTTCACTCCCCTCCCACGTTGTAACCCTCCGCTCCCATGTTGCCACGTGTAATAGGATCTCTCTTTCACTCCTCTCCCATGTTGCTATCCTCCTCTCCCATGTTGCCGCGTGTAATAGGATCTCTCTTTCCCTCCACTCCCATGTTGCCTCCCTCCTCTCCACGTTGCTGCACTCCCCTCCCACGTTGTAACCCTCCGCTCCCATGTTGCCACGTGTAATAGGATCTCTTTCACTCCCCTCCCACGTTGTAACCCTCCTCTCCCATGTTGCCGCGTGTAATAGGATCTCTCTTTCCCTCCACTCCCATGTTGCCTCCCTCCTCTCCCACGTTGCTGCCCTCTTCTCCCACGTTGCTACCCTCGTCTCCAATGTTGCTACCCTCCTCTCCCATGTTGCTTCCCTCCTCTCCCATGTTGCTACCCTCCTCTCCCATGTTGCTACCCTCCTCTCCCATGTTGCTAACCTCCTCTCCCATGTTGATACCCTCCTCTCCCATGTTGCCTCCCTCCCTCCCATGTTGCCATGTGTAACAGGATCTCTTTCCCTCCTCTCCCATGTTGCTACCCCTCCTCTCCCATGTTGCTACCCTCCTCCCATGTTGCCACGTGTAATAGGATCTCTCTTTCACTCCTCTCCCATGTTGCTACCCTCCTCTCCCATGTTGCCACGTGTTATAGGATCTCTTTCCTCCTCTCCCATGTTGCTGCCCTCCTCTCCCATGTTGCCACGTGTAATAGGATCTCTCTTTCACTCCTCTCCCATGTTGCTACCCTCCTCTCCCATGTTGCCACGTGTAATAGGATCTCTCTTTCACTCCTCTCCCATGTTGCTACCCTCCTCTCCCATGTTGCCTCCCTACTCTCCCATGTTGCCATGTGTAACAGGATCTCTCTTTCCCTGCTCTCCCATGTTGCTACCCTCCTCTCCCATGTTGCTACCCTCCTCTCCCATGTTGCTACCCTCCTCTCCCATGTGCTACCCCTCCTCTCCCACGTTGCTACCCTCCTCTCCCATGTTGCCATGTGTAGCTGGCACTCTCTTTCCCTCCTCTCCCATGTTGCTACCCTCCTCTCCCATGTTGCTACCCTCCTCTCCCATGTTGCTACCCTCCTCTCCCACGTTGCTACCCTCCTCTCCCATGTTGCCTCCCTTTCCCTCCTCTCCCATGTTGCTCCTCCTCTCCATGTTGCCATTGTAACAGGCTCTCTTTCACTGCTCTCCTACGCTGCTACCCTCCTCTCCCATGTTGCCTCCCTCCTCTCCCATGTTGCCATGTGTAACAGGATCTCTCTCTCTTTCCCCTCCTCTCCCATGTTGCTACCCTCCTCTCCCATGTTGCCACGTGTAACAGGCTCTCTTTTCCTCCTCTTCACCATCCTCCCTCCCATGTTGCTACCTCCACTCCCATGTTGCCTCCCTCCTCTCCCATGTTGCCATGTGTAACAGGCCTTTCCCTCCTCTCCATGTTGCCAAGTGTAACAGGTTCTCTCTTTCCCTCCTCTCCCATGTTGCTACCCTCCTCTCCCATGTTGCTACCCTCCTCTCCCATGTTGCTACCCTCCTCTCCCATGTTGCTACCCTCCTCTCCCATGTTGCTACCCTCCTCCCCACGTTGCTACCCTCCCTCCCATGTTGCCATGTGTGTAGCTGGCACTCTCTTCTTCCTCCTCTCCCATGTTGCTACCCTCCTCTCCCATGTTGCTACCCTCCTCTCCCATGTTGCTACCCTCCTCTCCCACGTTGCTACCTCCTCCTCCCCATGTTGCCATGTGTAGCTGGCACTGTCTTTTCCTCCTCTCCCATGTTGCTACCCTCCCTCCCATGTTGCCACGTGTAACAGGCTCTCTCTTTCACTCCTCTCCTACGCTGCTACCCTCCTCTCCCATGTTGCCTCCTCCCTCCCATGTTGCCATGTGTAACAGGATCTCTTTCCCTCCTCTCCCATGTTGCTACCCTCCTCTCCCATGTTGCCACGTGTAACAGGCTCTTTCCTCCTCTCCCACATTGCATCCCTCCTTCCCATGTTGCTACCCTCCACTCCCATGTTGCCTCCCTCCTCTCCCATGTTGCCATGTAACAGGCTCTCTTTCCTCCTCTCCATGTTGCCAAGTGTAACAGGTTCTCTTTCCCTCCTCTCCCATGTTGCTACCCTCCTCTCCCATGTTGCTACCCTCCTCTTCCACGTTGCTACCCTCATCTCCCATGTTGCTACCCTCCTCTCCCACGTTGCTACCCTCCTCTCCCATGTTGCTACCTCCTCTCCCCATGTTGCTACCCTCCTCTCCCATGTTGCCAAGTGTAACAGGCTCTCTCTTTCCCTCCTCTCCCATGTTGCTACCCTCCTCCCATGTTGCTACGTGTAACAGGCTCTCTCTTCCCCCTCCTATCCCATGTTGCTACCTCCTCCCATGTTGCCATGTGTAACAGGATCTCTCTTTCCCTCCTCTCCCATGTTGCTACTCCTCCTCTCCCATGTTGCCATGTAACAGGCTCTCTTTCCTCCTCTCCCATGTTGATACCCTCCTCTCCCATGTTGCCTCCTCCTCTCCCATGTTGCTACCCTCCTCTCCCATGTTGCTACCCTCCTCTCCCATGTTGCTACCTTCCTCTCCCATGTTGCCAAGTGTAACAGGCTCTCTCTTTCCCTCCTCTCCCATGTTGCTACCCTCCTCTCCCATGTTGCTACCCTCCTCTCCCATGTTGCCATGTGTAACAGGCTCTCTCTTTCCCTCCTCTCCCATGTTGATACCCTCCTCTCCCATGTTGCCTCCCTCCTCTCCCATGTTGCTACCCTCCTCTCCCATGTTGCTACCCTCCTCTCCCATGTTGCCATGTGTAACAGGCTCTCTCTTTCCCTCCTCTCCCATGTTGATACCCTCCTCTCCCATGTTGCCTCCCTCCTCTCCCATGTTGCCATGTGTGACAGGATCTCTCTTTCCCTCCTTTCCCATGTTGCTACCCTCCTCTCCCATGTTGCTACCCTGCCCTCCCATGTTGCTAAGTGTAGCTGGCCCTGTCTATTGTTGTAGTGAGGTTGGTCTTGCTTCACCAAGCATACCAGCCGCATCTGGTGTTATCACAGCTAGGAACAGTCATACCTGGTATCATCACAGCTAGGAACAGTCATACCTGGTGTTATCACAGCTAGGAACAGTCATACCTGGTATCATCACAGCTAGGAACAGTCATACCTGGTGTTATCACAGCTAGGAACAGTCATACCTGGTATCATCACAGCTAGGAACAGTCATACCTGGTATCATCACAGCTAGGAACAGTCATACCTGGTGTCATCACAGCTAGGAACAGTCATACCTGGTGT
This sequence comes from Oncorhynchus keta, assembly GCF_023373465.1. Lineage (NCBI taxonomy): Eukaryota > Metazoa > Chordata > Actinopteri > Salmoniformes > Salmonidae > Oncorhynchus > Oncorhynchus keta. The sequence continues at coordinate 54,869,479 of NC_068442.1, forward strand.
CATCACAGCTAGGAACAGTCATACCTGGTGTCATCACAGCTAGGAACAGTCATACCTGGTGTCATCACAGCTAGGAACAGTCATACCTGGTGTCATCACAGCTAGGAACAGTCATACCTGGTGTCATCACAGCTAGGAACAGTCATACCTGGTATCATCACAGCTAGGAACAGTCATACCTGGTGTCATCACAGCTAGGAACAGTCATACCTGGTGTTATCACAGCTAGGAACAGTCATACCTGGTGTTATCACAGCTAGGAACAGTCATACCTGGTGTTATCACAGCTAGGAACAGTCATACCTGGTATCATCACAGCTAGTAACAGTCATACCTGGTATCATCACAGCTAGGAACAGTCATACCTGGTATCATCACAGCTAGGAACAGTCATACCTGGTGTCATCACAGCTAGGAACAGTCATACCTGGTGTCATCACAGCTAGGAACAGTCATACCTGGTATCATCACAGCTAGGAACAGTCATACCTGGTATCATCACAGCTAGGAACAGTCATACCTGGTATCATCACAGCTAGGAACAGTCATACCTGGTATCATCACAGCTAGGAACAGTCATACCTGGTGTCATCACAGCTAGGAACAGTCATACCTGGTGTCATCACAGCTAGGAACAGTCATACCTGGTGTCATCACAGCTAGGAACAGTCATACCTGGTGTTATCACGGCTAGAACAGTCATACCTGGTATCATCACAGCTAGGAACAGTCATACCTGGTGTCATCACAGCTAGGAACAGTCATACCTGGTATCATCACAGCTAGTAACAGTCATACCTGGTATCATCACAGCTAGGAACAGTCATACCTGGTGTCATCACAGCTAGGAACAGTCATACCTGGTGTTATCACAGCTAGGAACAGTCATACCTGGTGTTATCACGGCTAGGAACAGTCATACCTGGTGTTTATCACAGCTAGGAACAGTCATACCTGGTGTTATCACAGCTAGGAACAGTCATACCTGGTATCATCAGAGCTAGTAACAGTCATACCTGGTATCATCACAGCTAGGAACAGTCATACCTGGTATCATCACAGCTAGGAACAGTCATACCTGGTGTCATCACAGCTAGGAACAGTCATACCTGGTGTCATCACAGCTAGGAACAGTCATACCTGGTATCATCACAGCTAGGAACAGTCATACCTGGTATCATCACAGCTAGGAACAGTCATACCTGGTATCATCACAGCTAGGAACAGTCATACCTGGTATCATCACAGCTAGGAACAGTCATACCTGGTGTCATCACAGCTAATAACAGTCATACCTGGTATCATCACAGCTAGGAACAGTCATACCTGGTGTCATCACAGCTAGGAACAGTCATACCTGGTGTTATCACAGCTAGGAACAGTCATACCTGGTGTCATCAGAGCTAGGAACAGTCATACCTGGTGTTATCACAGCTAGGAACAGTCATACCTGGTGTCATCACAGCTAGGAACAGTCATACCTGGTGTCATCACAGCTAGGAACAGTCATACCTTGGCCAATGTGTATATGGTTTGTCCGATGCCAATGACATGCCATTCATTTTTGTCCAATACAGGGGGTATTCCCTTACTGGTGTTATCACAGCTAGTAACAGTCATACCTGGTGTTATCACAGCTAGGAACAGTCATACCTGGTGTCATCACAGTTAGTAACAGTCATACCTGGTGTTATCACAGCTAGTAACAGTCATACCTGGTGTTATCACAGCTAGGAACAGTCATACCTGGTGTCATCACAGCTAGGAACAGTCATACCTGGTGTCATCACAGCTAGGAACAGTCATACCTGGTGTCATCACAGCTAGTAACAGTCATACCTGGTGTCATCACAGCTAGTAACAGTCATACCTGGTGTCATCACAGCTAGGAACAGTCATACCTGGTGTTATCACAGCTAGTAACAGTCATACCTGGTGTCATCACAGCTAGGAACAGTCATACCTGGTGTCATCACAGCTAGGAACAGTCATACCTGGTGTTATCACAGCTAGGAACAGTCATACCTGGTGTCATCACAGCTAGGAACAGTCATACCTGGTGTCATCACAGCTAGGAACAGTCATACCTGGTGTTATCACAGCTAGGAACAGTCATACCTGGTGTTATCACAGCTAGGAACAGTCATACCTGGTGTTATCACAGCTAGGAACAGTCATACCTGGTGTTATCACAGCTAGGAACAGTCATACCTGGTGTTATCACAGCTAGGAACAGTCATACCTGGTGTCATCACAGCTAGGAACAGTCATACCTGGTGTCATCACAGCTAGGAACAGTCATACCTGGTGTCATCACAGCTAGGAACAGTCATACCTGGTGTTATCACAGCTAGGAACAGTCATACCTGGTGTTATCACAGCTAGGAACAGTCATACCTGGTGTCATCACAGCTAGGAACAGTCATACCTGGTGTCATCACAGCTAGGAACAGTCATACCTGGTATCATCACAGCTAGGAACAGTCATACCTGGTGTTATCACAGCTAGTAACAGTCATACCTGGTGTCATCACAGCTAGGAACAGTCATACCTGGTATCATCACAGCTAGTAACAGTCATACCTGGTGTCATCACAGCTAGAACAGTCATACCTGGTGTCATCACAGCTAGTAACAGTCATACCTGGTGTCATCACAGCTAGGAACAGTCATACCTGGTGTTATCACAGCTAGTAACAGTCATACCTGGTGTCATCACAGCTAGGAACAGTCATACCTGGTGTCATCACAGCTAGGAACAGTCATACCTGGTGTTATCACAGCTAGGAACAGTCATACCTGGTATCATCACAGCTAGGAACAGTCATACCTGGTGTCATCACAGCTAGGAACAGTCATACCTGGTATCATCACAGCGAGGAACAGTCATACCTGGTATCATCACAGCTAGAACAGTCATACCTGGAACAGTCATACCTGGAACAGTACCTGGTGTCATCACAGCGAGGAACAGTCATACCTGGTATCATCACAGCTAGGAACAGTCATACCTGGTGTCATCACAGCTAGGAACAGTCATACCTGGTGTCATCACAGCTAGGAACAGTCATACCTGGTGTCATCACAGCTAGGAACAGTCATACCTGGTGTCATCACAGCTAGGAACAGTCATACCTGGTGTCATCACAGCTAGGAACAGTCATACCTGGTGTCATCACAGCTAGGAACAGTCATACCTGGT